>NC_071258.1:27298702-27598702 GCF_023375685.1 Ictalurus furcatus
TATAAATATTAATGCAAATCATTTTGGGTGTTTTTTTCCTTTAACATCATGTAAAAAATTTAAAGTACTTTAAAGAGAGAGAAAAAAAAAAGCAATATTTCTGGTAAAGCAGGTTGAGCCAAATTCTCCTTTGAGCAATCAATGGCACAAACGTTCATATCTGTTCATGTCTATTTCTAAATAACGACCAGGCTTGCATCTCTGAACAAAGGTGATGTGTACATAAAAATATCAACATGTCTCATTTAAACAATGAACTCCATCTCACATATTGCGAAAGCAGTCTATTATGAGGTTTTATCAAGTGCTTAATTGCTTCACCAAGCGTCCCGGAAAAAAACCCCTAGGTGATATTTATCTTGCTCCAGCTTCCTTGTAGCATTATTAAGCTTAGTGCAGCAGCCAAACACTAGTACATTCAATCCGGTCTCTGCACAGAGCAAGAAGTAGTAGTACAGCACTAATGAAACAATTATAACAATTGCGACAATCGAAAACAACAAACCATAAAGCAGGAACTAAAAGCAAGCTATGAGCTGCCTTTACTGAATCTGCACCACTACTGAACAGAGGAATTTTGTTCCCTAATGCTGAAGGAGACATGCCTTGCTTGTTTATTTGGGTTTAACATTTGGAAAAGTCAGTCTGCAATTTGTCAGAATCTCTTGGTTTATACTTAAAACAATCTGTATTAAACTAGCATAACTACAGCGATAACAACAGCAAGTTGGGCAATATCTGCCGATAACCAATTAATCAACTGATTAAAATTGATACAGAATGAAACCATAATATTGCTGAACTTTAATACAAAAATAAACAGTACTGTACTTTCATTTTTTTTTTTATGAAATAAATATATAATTAACTATTCATAAATATTAAAGTTAAAAAAAAAGCTATACATCCAAACTGAACCAAAAAGTATCACAACAAATAAATAAAAATAGAGACATCCAAAATTAATGAAACAACACTTCAAATAGCACAACAAAATTTGGCCTCTAGAGGCCACTCTCGTACAGGAGAATGACAGTGGACCCTTCTCAGCAGATCGCGCAACGGATACAACCAGGAAAAACGATCACTATGGAATCATATTCCAACTCTGGTTAAATACTAATTAGTTTAGTTTAGTTATTTATAAACGACATTTAAAAACAACCAAAGTTGAAACCAAAGTGCTGTATAAGTAGTATAAAACTTATAAACAAACACTTAATAATACCAAATACCAGTGGACAAATGAAAATTCTACACCCTCAGACTGAATTAAAACATAATGAGTAAAACTGGGTCTTCAGAGAAGATCTGAACATAGCAATAGAAGGGGAAGATCTAATATGAAAAGGGAGACTATTCCAGAGCCTGGGAGCAGCTACCGAGAAAGCCTGTGGCTTTAAAACAGGAACGTGGGACTGAAAGGGGTAGTTGACTGGATGATCGAAGAGATCTTGATGCTGTATGAAAACCTGACTGCCTCTGCCAGAAAGCTTAAAATGGGCCGTGGTTGGACCTTCCAGCAGGACAATGATCCAAAACACATCAATATCAACACAAAAATGGTTTACTGACCACAAAATCAAGGTCCTGCCATGGCCATCCCAGTCCCCTGACCTGAAACCCATAGAAAACCTGTGGGGTGAACTGAAGAGGAGCGTCCACCAGCATGGACCTCAAAATTTGAAGGATCTGGAGAGATTCTGTATGGAGGAATGATCTCAGATCCCTTGCCATGTATTCTCCAACCTCATCAGGCATTATAGGAGAAGACTCAGAGCTGTTATCTTGGCAAAGGGAGGTAGCACAAAGTATTGACTAAAAGGGTGCCAATAATTTTTGTGCACCTATATTTAACAAAGACTTTTTTTTTTTGGATAAACTTGTGTTTTGTTTGCAATTGTTTGATATCCATGACAGCAAAATATTTTTGTGATTTAAAAAAAAAAAAGAACAAAAGGTTAAACAATAAAGACAAATGTCCCAGCCTTCTTTCCTCATATTTCCCAAGGGTGCCAATATTAGTGGAGGGCACTGTAAGCCTTTAGTGCTTCTTAAAACATCTTTACCATAATTTCATACAAAATTCATGAAGATCTAACTGCTACACACACTCTAGTGTAATGTAACGCAACTTAGTTAATATGCTCATACTGAGATCATCGCTCAACATACACTGTTGGTTAAAGGTTTTTGAGCACCTGGCATTTATGTTTTATTACAGTATAATTATGTTTAGGGGCACACACACATACACACAAGGATAAAAATATGGATTATTTAACTAAAATGTTAACAAGGATGAAATAAAGAGTTAAAGAAGGGGGAAAAAATAGAAAATAAGTATTCTAAGTATCTAAATACCTTAAACTTAGTGTTCTCTCAGATCGTATCAGGAATCTAACGTAGTGCTTTACTAAACACAGCTGTAATAAAGCAGTTAAAAGAATACTCCAGCCTTTTTAACCTAATGTCTATCGACTGCATCCGTAGCATATGTACAACTACTACAAATGACCAAAACGTGACATGTTTCTCTGTACTCGAGTTTAACTGAGAGTTACATACAATGGATGTCTAAGGGCAGTTGGGGACCTCACTAAATATGTTCATGAATTCTTCAGTCAAAGGCTTTTCCCTCCCCCAGTTAAGCTCTAAATCTGTGTACTTTAAGAGGGAAAAATGTATGCTTTCATGTTACCAATAAAGTCTTAAACTTTGTGAGCAAGTGCCTCAGTTTCTACATGATGGCATATGGATACCACAGAACCTTCGGAAAAAAGTGGAAGAAAGCAGAATGACTTTTTTTTTTTTTTTTACACTGAGTTGGGCAAACCTCTATAAAAGCTTTAGTCAGACATGTTCTCAAGTCTGTCTCATCGTAAGACTTTTATCAACCTTCTTATTCTTGTGTAACAGTTGTAGGCTTGAATTTATGTTCAAACATTTACTAGCCAAATGCAACAACTGCCCTTACACTTCCACTGAAAGCAAGTTTCCATTCTTTTCTCTAGTATAGTGGAATCTTGGCCAGGGCTGGCTGTGATGAATCCAGAGCCTATCCTGGGAACACTGGGTGAATACGCCGCAACGCCGAGCGTTTAAATGAAACACTTAAATGAAAAGACTCAGAGTGCTAATATGATGCGTAATAGAAATCTATGCTTTGTGTGCGTGTCTAATTAGCGTCATAAACAGCTACGTTTTAAGATTTTCTTTTTCCTTTAGTGAAAATCTCAAATATTTCCATCACTCACGTATACCTATTCCTTATTTGGAATTTCAAATCGTAGAGTAATTGAAAATAAGTCTGGTCCATTTGCTAAAATACATGTTTCTGAACCTCAAAAGTGTAGATCCGAAGCGAAATGCGTCTGAAATTTGAGAGAGAGAGAGAGAGAGAGAGAGAGAGAGAGAGAGAGAGAGATGATTATGTTAGAAAAATTTGATGTACGTCTCAGGCTTACCCGTGTCCAGTTCTCCTACCACATATATACTGGCCCCAATGGGAACAGCTCCATATACAAATGATGATGTGGTGTGTATGCACAGGTTCTGATCATCGAGCAGCACCCATCTGTAGGTTTATAATAGTGGCAAGAGATTTACAGGAATGTTATTCACTATACAAGATACATGACGCATCAACAAGAAATCATTATGCAATTGCCACTTTGAAAAAAACCCCAAAACCCCACCTTTTCAACTCATCGTGAAAGAATTCCGATTTGCAGATAGTCATTTGACTGGACTCGGGGTTGTCTGCATCTCTGCTCCTCACTCCTCCAAACACATAGAGCTCCTGACCTACACCACACGCCACCGCGCCAAACCTGCGGCCAACATCCATAACTAATGTTAGCTTCTCTGGAGTATGCACAAACACAATTGCTCAAACTGAAACAAACGGAAAGAAACATTGTGCTCTTGTTCTCCAGTCTGCCTAAACACACATGCTCTAACATGAGGATCAGATCATTCTATCTTGTAGTACAGTACGTGTATGTTTAATAATGCACTTTACACAACATTGGTGAACCTGAGGAGTTAAACAACACAAAGTATTATTGTATGAAGTATGATCAGGATATAATCTGATGCGTGTTCCTCTTTGAGTGTGCTTCCCTTTATACTAATACTACTTCCATTTTTTATAGCCTTTCAAGACAGCCTGTAAATTTCTCTGCGTATTTTTCTACCTCCTCTCCTTTAGAGGGCAGAGTGTAGTCCACTGCTGAGTCTTGGGGTCGTAACATTCCACCGAGTCATAAATCTTCCCATAAGACCCTCCTCCCATGACATAGAGCTTCTTCTTCATTGTAGCACAGCAACCAAACTGAAGGACGAAACAAGCGTGCATTTGTCTAACACTGAGAAAGTAAGTGGGTGATAAACAACTGAATCACACTGGAACACTATAACCCCTGGTGTGGTTTTTCTGCCTCACCTTTCGGACAGTAGTCATGCTGGTCTGGGTCATCCAGTTATTAAGGTGAGGGTCAAACACTTCCATTGTGAGGAGGACTTCAGTGTCCTCATTCTCCCCACCCAGCACAAAGATTAGGCCATCCATCTCAGCAATACAAAAGTGCTGCCTCGCCTAACCACACCATAAACAACAACGGTCAAACACTGACATCTGGTGCTAAGCTACGGTTTGTCTTTTCATGTCTGATGCAGCCATGTTGTTTCAGCATGCAAGTTGAAAAGCTTGTGTACACTGCCCCTAGTGGAGGTAACACAACTTGTATTTAATACACAGGAAGAAGCTTGTACATAAAATGGAAAACTAAGACAAATTTGTTACTGTTGTTAAAAAAATACCTGGTTCATTGGTGGAATATGCGTCCAGGTGTTAGTCTCTGGGTTGTATTTTTCTCCACTACTCAACACAGTCTTGTTTTCATCCATTCCCCCGATTGCAAAAAGGCAGCCATCTGATCAGGAAAACAGTACATATGAACAAGGGTACAATGAGTATTTTCTTCGCTCTTATTAGTCGGCAATATTCACTGTAATTACTAATAAAAATTACATTAAGAAAAAATCTGATTTCAGCATTAAACGTTTCTAGGTAGGAACATACTACAATGAAAAATCAAAACATACAATGCTGCTACTTTCAAACAGTAAAATCCATACTTTCTAGATTACGTGTCAAATATACAGTCTTTACCTTTGGTTGTATTGCATCGCTTCTCTTAGCAGGTGAGTAACACTTATTACAATACTCATGTGATTTGGGACAATAACTTATGTTGTCATTAAATATTTCGAACACAGTGTGTTATTATTCAACAGCTAGAACTTAGACTACATTATCTATATTTTTCAGATAGCCTTTGACAAAAGAAGAACATACTGAAATCATTCTCATGGCTGGATCAGGAAGCTGTTGCAAGGAGATGGACTCTAACACGAGCACGTCACACACAGTAGTGTTGCCAAACTTATTACCAAATTCAAAAATACTGGAAGTGCTGAAGACCAACCGAGAAGTGGACGCCCACGAACATCTACTGACGAAGGCACTGACTGACGTGGTTCTGACACATATAGTACCTTATGGATGGAGACTTTTGGGACACCCTGTAGCTCCAGGGTATCTGCAGGTATCAGCACTTCAAATTGAACACTTTTTAATACCATATTCAAGACATTTTCAAAACATTTTAAGACCTGCACATCACTTCAATCATGCTACATCAGCTATAACGGATTGTGTTCATGCATATACAGGTGCATCTCAAAATTTTAGAATAAAGAATGTATAGTAAACTCATTTTAAATTATTATAAATTCTTTATTCTAATATTTTGAGATACTGGAGTTTTGATTTCCATGAGCTGTAAGCCGTAATCATCAAGATTAAAACAAACAAAAAAAAAGGCTTGAACTATTTCACTTACTGTGTAACGAATCTAGAATATGTGAACGTTCCACTTTTTGAATTCAATTACGGAAAAAAACTAACTTTTCCACGATATTCTAATTTTTTGAGATGGACCTGTACATCTGTTTTAGGGATTAAGTAAACTATAGCAGGGTAAACTTCTATAAAGGTATATTAGGAGACCATAGCAAACCATGCATTACTATTTGCTCCAACAGTGAAAGAAAAAAAAAATCCAGTATTTCCTTTCCATGACTTTCCAAGTGAGGGGAAAAAAATATAGCAATGGATTACGACAGTCAGAAGAGAAAAAGATGTCACCATCACTATTAGAAACCCCCTCGCAACAGTGTTTACTAGGTTTTTTTTTTTTGGTAATTTATTTCCAGGGTAATGTAACAAGTAGTGTTATAAAATTTTATAAAGAAGAAGAAAAAAAATTAATAAACACACACACACACACACACACACATATTATATATATATATATATATATATATATATATATATATATATATATATACACACACATATATATACACACATATATATACACACACATATATATATATATACACACATATATATATATATATACATATACATATACACACACATACATTATATATATATATATATATATATATACACACACATATATATACACACATATATATACACACACATATATATATATATACACACACATATATATATATATATATACATATACATATACACACACATACATTATATATATATATATATATATATATATATATATATATATATATATATATATATATATATATATATATATATGTGTATATGTATATGTGTATATATATATACACACACACACACACACACAGTATCTCACAATAGTACACCCCTCACATTTTGGTAAATATTTGATTATATCTTTTCATGTGACAACACTGAAGAAATGACACTTTGCTACAATGTAAAGTTGTGAGTGTACAGCTTGTATAACAGTGTAAATTTGCTGTCCCCTCAAAATAACTTAACACACAGCCATTAATGTCTAAACCACTGGCAACAAATGTGAGTACACCCCTAAGTGAAAATGTCCAAATTGGGCCCAAAGTGTCAATATTTTGTGTGGCCACCATTATTTTCCAGCACTGCCTTAACCCTCTTGGGCATGGAGTTCACCAGAGCTTCATAGGCTGCCACTGGAGTCCTCTTCCACTCCTCCATGACGACATCACGGAGCTGGTGGATGTTAGAGACCTTGTGCTCCTCCACCTTCCGTTTGAGGATGCCCCACGGATGCTCAATAGGGTTTAGATCTGGAGACATGCTCGGCCAGTCCATCACCTTCACCCTCAGCTTCTTTAGCAAGGCAGTGATCATCTTGGAGGTGTGTTTGGGGTTGTTATAATGCTGGAATACTGCATACTGATCATGCTCTGCTTCAGTATGTCACAGTACATGTTGGCATTCATGGTTCCCTCAATGAACTGTAGCTCCCCAGTGCCAGCAGCACTCATGCAGCCCCAGACCATGACACTCCCACCACCATGCTTGACTGTAGGCAAGACACACTTGTCTTTGTACTCCTCACCTGGTTTCCGCCACACACACTTGACATTATCTGAACCAAATAAGTTTATCTTGGTCTCATCAGACCACAGGACATGGTTCCAGTAATCAATGTCCTTAGTCTGCTTGTCTTCGGGCTTTCTTGTGCATCATCTTTAGAACAGGCGTCCTTCTGGGATGACAGCCATGCAGACCAATTTGATGCAGTGTGGGGCGTATAGTCTGAGCACTGACAGGCTGACCCCCCACCCCTTCAACCTCTGCAGCAATGCTGGCAGCACTCATACGTCCATTTCCCAAAGACAACCTCTGGATATGACGCTGAGCACGTGCACTCAACTTCTTTGGTCAACCATGGCGAGGCCTGTTCTGAGTGGAACCTGTCCTGTTAAACCGCTGTATGGTCTTGGCCACCGTGCTACAGCTCAGTGTCAGGGTCTTGGCAATCTTCTTATATCCTAGGCCATCTTTATGTAGAGCAACAATTCTTTTTTCAGATCCTCAGAGAGTTCTTTTCCATGAGTTGCCATGTTGAACTTCCAGTGACCAGTATGAGGGAGTGTGAGAGCGATGACACCAAATTGAACACACCTGCTCCCCATTCACACCTGAGACCTTGTAACACTAACAAGTCACATGACACCGGGGAGGGAAAATGGCTAATTGGGCTCAATTTGGATATTTTCACTTAGGGGTGTACTCACTTTTGTTGCCAGCGGTTTAGACATTAATGGCTGTGTGGTGAGTTATTTAGAAGTGACATTAGAAGTGACTCACAGCACAGACAGCGATGAAGTCGGTGTGAAGCAGCATATACTGTGAACCGAGCCTCTCTAAAACACTGATGAACCGCACACACTCCGAGTGCGACACAGTCACACGGCTTTACTATCTCAAACAGCAACGAGTGAAAAGAAAATCTAAATCTGCTTTACGGTGTCGGTTCGGTTGCATTTTTAAGACCTTTGAAACGTGAATTTAAGTCATTTTAATGCTAAGTAAGGCCTTATATTTACATTAATAAATTTAAGGCATTTTAAGGCTTTTTAAGGACCTGCAGAAACCCTGCAAATCACGAACTACACATTTAGTCTGGTTATAAGCCTTGATGAGTTGAGGCAACAGCCTGGTGGCAAAATACCAATGGACGGTAGTGCGCTAACTGCCTGTGAAATTTAAAACAAATCTATTCTGATTGAACAAGTGACGAGTTATTCTGGGGATGCAAAATAAGCTAGCTGCTAATGCAAAAGAATGCTTTGGAATTCGTTTGGATAACATTAGCAAGGAAAAGAAATCCTCAGTGCAAATAATCTAGGCCATGTTTCAGTTAAGCCATCAATAGCAAGTTGAAATACCGTGAAACACATTTTGTGAAAGAGAAAACCTGTTGAGAAGAATCACAGCTATAAGCATGCAACACCAAATAATAAGTAAGTAAATAAATAAATAAATAAATAAATACTAGTTCTCAGCTCCACTTGCAGTTTACATAAGGTAAATGTGCTGCAGCTACTGTTTCTTTCTACCCAATTAAACTCTTGTGTGTGTGACGTTAGATAACGATCATTTGACTTTCATGGATAACAGCACCCAAACAAACAGGTTAGACATGTTTAAGGATTTGCATCTTTTCGAGACCTAACACGTGCCCAGGAGTTCCCTCCCTAAACACTGGAGCTGTATCACCTTTAACAGTAGGAGCAGTGAAAGATAACAGATATCTTCAAGAACATGCTTATCATGACTAGATATTTTGCACAGGGGGTTTCTGATATTCTGCATAAATATGGGACAGGAGTAAAGCTCTGTCTTGAAGAAGGTACCGACCGGCAGTGACCACCCCATGACCAATTCGTCTCTCATTCATGGGCTGCAGGTCGATCCACAGCTGCCGGTTCCTGTCATAAAGAGGGCACATGCAGCGCGTCACTGCAGACGGCTTCCGTGTGCTAAACAGGAAACAAAGCAGAAAACACACTCAGTGTTAGCATACATGAAGATGATTAAAATGACACTGAATATAGCTTTGTTATGCCATATTCATGGATTGACACCAAAAAATTAAATCTAGTTCACTACCAAGACTAGTTAAGGGACAAAAATCTGTGCTGTGTCTGTATTTCAATAGAAAAGAAGAAACAGGGGATTCGGAACTCGATAGAGTAGGACGCGAAGTTGGAGGCTCCTGCTGATTACGATTAAAATTGTAATTAATTTGCGCTTTTCGGTGATACAATATATTTTGACTTATTCTACTCTGTCTCCTTGTTTGCAATTTTAACTTTGGGGTACGTTAAAATGTCTGGAAAGAACACGAAAACCCGTGGTAGCATTCAGACACAACTGAGGCCAAGTGTGCGTGCCGTGAGTGAGTCCCCTTCTCCCCCTGAATCCGCGTTGCCGAGCGGTGACTCTGACTTCACCGCACTAAGACTTGAGTTGCTGGTTTTACTGAGGAAGGACATCGCCGATATTTTTAAAAAGGAGCTCCAGGAGCTCCAGAAGATTCTCGGGGAAGTGCTGTCTACTATCCAGCTTGACCTGCAGGCCGTGAAGACACAGCTGGCTAGTGATAAAGTTGCTACTGATGCTACCATATCAACACTGAAAGGTACTGTTGGGGAAATGGAGCACGCGCTCTCCAGTTGCACCGATGACATAGTTCATATGAAGACTACTATCGAGTCGCTCACTGCGACCATGACTCAATTAGAGAATAAATGTGAGGATTTGGAGTCGAGGTCACGGCGCAATAACGTTAGGATAGTGGGAATTCCAGAGGGTGCTGACACCTGTACAACTGCTGCTGTAGCAGCCTTGTTAAAAGAAGCGTTTGGTCTGGAGAAGGAGCCGGTTTTGAGCCGGTTTTGGACCGGTCCCACTGGACCCTTCAGCCGAAGCTCAAGCCTGGTGAATGACCACGAGCTATTGTGTGCAGATTCCACTATCACAGTGACTGTGTTGACATTTTACGCCGTGCGAGAGAGCTCCAGTGGATTAAAGTGAGGGATTTGACCATCTCCGTTTTCCCTGACCACACAGCCAAGACAGCCCGGGCCCGGGCTGCGCTTAACGAGGTTCGGCGGCAAATTCGTGGTATTGAGGGCGCTCGCTATGGAATACTTCACCCAGCTTGGCTTCGCATTACATATAACGGTGTTCAGAAGGACTTTATTTCAGCGGAGGAAGCAGGAGACTATGTTAAACTCTTGATATCGGGGTGAACTGCGTCACCTACACAGCGGAGTCTTTTTCGCTCTTCTATTATTTTTATTTTTTGCACTCGGCCTTCCAGCTCTACAGAATTCGGATTCTTATTGAAGATATTGTCATTGCATTACTCCACCTAGATTTTGTGGACTTGCTCCTCTTAAAATGTACTTCTGTATTAATGTGCTTCTCTGTTTTGATGCTCTGACCGGGTTAGAGTTTCTGTTTATTTAATTTTATTAGTGTTATCTCCTCGGCTTTATGTGCTACACTGTTATATTATTTGTTACAAGTCTTTAAATGGTAAGGACATTATATTTATTATTGTGTGCAGACTGTTTATCAGACTTGGTAATTTTGTTGGTTAGTTCAGCTTACTCTCCGAATTGTTTTCACATTGTAGACAATGTTCAGTTTTTGTAGGATACACTGCTGTCTCATTTGTTTATGGAGACTTTGGGTGTGTGGGTGTTTGGAGGATTGTGAGAGTAAGCAGAACATGCCAGTGCTTTGAAGAATGTGAAATGGAACAGAGTAATGTTATTTAATTGCGAATCTGTTTTTAGAGGATTTAAACCCAACATGGTGAACAAATTATATTATAAAATTCAGGCAATTTCACTGGGGTTATCTCATACAGTGTAGCAAGTAATAATCTGGAAAGACCTTTGTAATATTACAGTCTAAAACTGGATTTAAAGAGAAGCAAATTAGTAAATGAATCGCATGTAAATGAATCATACGTAAATGAATCACATGAAAATGTATCACTTGAATATGAATCTCATGAAAATGAATCACATGAAATGAATCACATGAAATGTAAAAAAAAAAAAGAAAAAAAAGAAAAAAAGAAAAGAAGAAACAAATGTATGAAGAATTATTCATACATATATCGTTCTAAAATTTCATTATGATTTCCCACACAACAAAAAAACCCCAATCATTTTCAAATAATGCATAATAATTTCAATTATAATAAACACTGATGAATTCTTGCCCAGAGATGTTGGTTAATTTTCTAAACTAGCTGCTCCGACAGAAGTTCAACATTTATATTAAAGCGCACCTATCATGGTCTAGACTAGAATACTGTAATGCCTTACTGTCTGGATGTTGCAGTAGGTGTATAAACAAGCTCCAGTTCATCCAGAATGCAGCTGCAAGAGTCCTTACTAGAACCAGAAGATACAACCACATCACCCCGATCTTATCCACACTGCATTGGCTCCCAGTGAAATCCCACACTGATTATAAAATACTACTATCGACCTATAAAGCACTAAATGGTCTCCTGCCACAGTACCTGAGCGAATTTTTGGTCTTTTATGATCTACTTCGATCAAAAGGTGCAGGCTATTTGTTGGTACCTCGAATAGTGAAGGCTACAGCATGGGGAAGAGCTTTCTCTTACAAAGCCCCACAGTTATGGAATAGCCTTCCCATTAGTGTTTGGGACTCAGTGTTTAAGTCCAGGCTGAAAACAAATTTGTTTAGTCAAGCTTTTTGTGAATAGTTTTTTTTTCCTTAGGTAAAGGAGCAGATCTAGAGAGCTCACAAGCATAGAGTGTTGTGGTGAACTGGTTTGGATGATTATTCAGATCTCGTTATAAAACTCCATACTATGATTTCCCACACAACTAAAGGGGGTTAGTGTCCCCCCCCCCACTGTCCAGCCCCCCCCGATATTTCTGTGAAGCTACTTTGGGACAATGTCCATAGTTAAAAGCGCTATACAAAGAAAACTGAATTGAATATTCTTTGGTAAAACGCTGTAGTATAAAAGGAATAAAACACTTTCGGATTATTTTCTTAGAACAGCACACCGTGCTGTATTTTATTCCTATTAAATTTCAAATATGAATAATTTTTAAATAACAGTTTTTATTTGCGGACTCTGAAGTGTGGACCCTTTTGTCAAGTACAATACTGGACGTGATCAGAGTGAATGCAGGTTTGACTGGCTATAAACACGTCATCTTTTCCTTGCACCATGTCCTGATATTTCCATATACTCTCTGTGGCTTGTTGAAATACTCACGCCCTGTCCTCACCCCCTGCAACGACGATGCACTCAGAGTAGCCGCGGGGTTTGAAGGCAGCGAGCAGTGCCTCTCCATGCTGTGCTGCACCTCTTAAAGACTCCATGCAGCACTCGCCAATCACCTCCCTCATGAGCGGGTCTCCCACCATCTGCTCCTGGAGGTAGCTCTGGTCCAGGCCCTGCACCCACACTGCAGACATCACCTCCTTCATGTGCACCTACATTCAGACAGCAGAAGGATTCAAATACATACGACTGCACACATCACAGCAAACATCCCATGAACAACTGACATTTCTACAATCAGAAATCCAATTTGGGTCTGTTGGAAGGTTTTGGTATCTTTGTTTCAGAATGAGGTTGCAGTTATGACATTGGGAGGGCATTCAACAACAGATATCCACCAATCAGCCATAACATTAAAATGACTGACAGGTGAGTTAAATAACACTGATTATCTCCTTACAATGGCACCTGTCAAGGGGTGGGATATATTAGACAGTAAATGAACAGTCAGTTCTTGAAGTTGATGTGCTGGAAGAAGGAAAAATGGGCAAGCATGAGGATCTGGGCAACTTTGAGGGCCAAATTGTGATGGCTAGAAGACTGGGTCAGAGCATCTCCGAAACTCCAGGTCTTGTGGGGTGTTCCTGGTATGCAGTGGTTAGTACCTACCAAAAGTGGTCCAAGGAAGGACAACCGGTGAATTGGCGACAGGGCTGTGGGCACCCAAGGATCATCAATGCACGCGGGGAGTGAAGGTTAGCCCGTCTGCGCAAATCCCACAGAAGCGATACTGTAGTACAAATTGCTGAAAAAGTTAATGCTGGCTATAATAGAGAGGTGTCAGAACATACAGTGCATCGCAGCTTGCTTAGTATGGTGCAGCAAAGCTGCACATCGGTCAGAGTGCCCATGCTGACCCCGATCCACCGCCGAAAGTGCGTACAATGGGTACGTGTGCATCAGAACTGGACCTTGGAAGTGGGTGATCTGGAATGGAAGAAGGTGACCTGGTCTGATGAATCATGTTTTCTTTTACATCATGTGGACGGCCGGGTGCGTGTACGTCGCTTACCTGGCGAAGAGATGGCACCAGGATGCACTATGTGAAGAAGGCAAGCCAGCAGAGGCAGTGTGATGCTCTGGGCAATGTTTTGCTGGGAAACCTTGGGTCCTGGCATTCATGTGGATGTTACTTTGACACGTACCACCTACCTAACCACTGTTGCAGACCAAGTACACCGCTTCATGGCAAAGGTATTCTCTAATAGCAGTGGCCTCTTTCAGCAGGATAATGTGCTCTGCCACACCGCAAAAACTGTTCAGGAATGGTTTGAGGAACATGTTCAAGGCGTTGACTAATTGATCAGACTATTTGTCCAGCACATACCACAGACACTCGATCGGATTGAGATCTGCGGATGTGCTGGACAAACAAATCCGATCCATGGAGGCCCCACATTGCAACTTACAGGACTGCGGCTAACATCTTGGTAGCAGATACTGCAGCACACCTTCAGAGCAGAGGTCTTGTGGAGCCCATGGCACAAGGGGGACCTACACAATATTAGGCAGGTGGTTTTAATGTTATGGCTGATCAGTGCTTGTGCTCCGGGACATCTAGAGTAGCAGAAAGACGTTCTTGGAACGTCCTGAGAATGTCAGAAAGGATGTCCTTTCTATCATTACGAGGATGCCATTTTGATATCGGAGCTGATGTCCTTCATATGCTTCTACAGTATGACGCAAGCATTGATTATTAAAGGCTCAAATGTCAAATAAATTCATTTATGTCTTTACCGTCTGCCTTGCTACTGTGGTTTTGCACTGCCCACTACTCTTTAATAATTAGTCCTGCTGTCTGGGTGAGTAAGACAGCCTTCTCTTTTTCACTGTCGATCAGACCAACATTATTATCTAATCATGAACAATTATCGGTCAGTTCATGTACATAGAACAAAACAGCTACTGTCTCCTAGCTTTAAGAAAAGATGTAAGGATTGCCTTCATGCATTTTAAAAGAAGCATGTAACAGCCTTCATCCTCCAAGATGCGGGGCAGACTGTTGTGCTATAAGGGAACTGTTCTGGACTAAAATAACTGGGTTAAAAATAAAATAGAGGTGGCTCAACAATAAAGCAGTCACCCTAACATCAGGAAATGACAAATTCACAGCCATTTGTGGCCAGAAGCCAGAGGAGCAAAATCAGTCATGCTCTCAGAGAGGATGGGAGGGCATTGCTCTCTGACCCCGGTCAATCACAATGACACTAGCCAATCGTGGTTGTCTGTGAGCTCATGTATGAAGAAGAGGGCAGATAGTGCGTTCATCCGAGTGTGTTACGCAGCCCTGTGATGCAGCATGAGAATTAGTCTCGGAAGATGCACGTATTAGCCTTGTTCATCCTCTCCGGTTGGTAGCTGTGGTACAACAGCAGAAAGATGGCTGACCAAACTGGAGAGAAAATGGGGAAACCCTAGCCGTAACAGTTTGATTATTATTATTATTATTATTAATAGTAATTAATATTAAAATTATTATAATCTAATTATTAATAACATAGTTCGCCTCTCTCACCCGACGGGCCTCGATGTCGTAGGCGAGCCAGCGCACCACGGCCTCCAGCACGTACTTCTCATTACCCACGTTGAGTTTCTCCATGGCTAACAGCTCGCACAGACGCTCGGGCGGCAGCTCGCGGAACTCCTCCGTGTCCACCACGTCCCTGAAGTGCGTCTGCAGGTACTCGGTGGCCACGTGGTGCACGTGGTGTAGGCAGTAGTGCAGGGAGAAGAGCCGGATGCCGATGCAGTTCTCCGCCGTGATGCAGCTCTCCAGGAACTGACAGCACAGTGACTTGAGGTCGGTGAGGAGCAGCATGTCAGCAGCCTGCACCACGTCCTGGATAGTGTCCTCACTCAGAGAGATCTATAATCAGACAGGACGTTTGACAGGTGTTCCTGACAGCTGCTTTGTAACACACACACATTCAGATAATCAAATGCATCACCTCTCCACTGAATATGTAGTCCAGGATCTGCTTCATGATGGGCATAGAGATGCCCTGCAGCTCGATTCTGTATGTCGAGCCATCCTCTTTGGGTGGGTTGTAATTTAGCTTGGTCCTATAAATATGTAAACATGGTGGGGTAAATTGTGCAATTGGTAGCGTATATGTGATTACAATTTTGACCCATTTCCCTGCACTAAGGAAAGAACGGAAAACTAGTGTTGACTCAAAACTCGTTTATAATCGAAGTCTAAAGGGAGTTAAAACTCATTTATCCAAAACATTTTTTGTATAATGCTTTCCTAAATACAAATTTTTCAGGTGAACAACACACAATACACAGGTAAATGATCTGCACTTATATAGCGCCTTTTAATCTTAGCGGTTCTAGAAAGCGCTTTACACTGTTTCTCATTCACACACGCTCACACACCAATGACAGTAGAGCTGCCATGAAAGGTTCTAGCCTGCCATTGGGAGCGACTTGGGGTTCAGTGGCTTGCCCAAGGAAACTTAGGTATGTGGGCTGGGAATCAAACCACCAACCCTGTGAACAACCCAGACATCCCGCTCTACCACCTGAGTCACAGCCGCCCCAGCATTTATGGAAATCTCAGCCTGGAGGGGTTGGGGGTTTGAATCCCGCCTCTTCCCTATGTGCGTGGAGTTTGCATTTCCCCCCGGTGCTTCAAGGGTTTCCTCCGGGTACTCCGGTTTCCTCCTCCAGTCCAAAGACATGCGTTGTAGACTGATTGACATTTCCAAATTGTCCGTAGTGTGTGATTGTGCCCTGCAATGGGTTGGCACCCCGCCCTGTGCCCCGAGCCCCTGGGATAGACTCCAGGCTCCCCCGCGACCATGTGGAGGACAAGCAGCATGGAAAATGGATGGATGGATGGATAGAAGTCTACAGTGTCAGTGCTTTGTAAGAGTCAGAGTTGAAGCTATAACTTTTTAGCTAAAAGTTTTCTGACAAGGGATAAAAAAAAAAAGAGGACAGAGCTGTTTGAGCTTGTATGTTTCTGGGTAACATAATAAGCAAATTATTTGACTTTCAAGATATGACGGAGGAAAAAGAAGAAGATATGCTGGTGAGGGAGGGAACATTAGTGAGCAGGAACTAACATGCTTTGCTGATGTTATACAAGATTAAACCTAATAGATAAAACATATGAAATGCCATTCTTTAATAAATAAAGAATAGGAAGCACACTTCTGTGATATAAGAAGAATAAAACACTTCTGCACGTGCCATTTTCGAAAAACAAATTAAATTCTTAGGTGGCATCTCACGACCCTGTTGTTGATTATTTTCCTATAACTACACACTCTGGCATGTTTTAGACTTTACATATTTGAAACACTTTTCAGTGAAATTCAACAACTGCCTTAACTTCCATTATATGTGTGCTTTAGGCTACACGAGCAGTGCATAGAAATTAGGTTGAAAAACAGGTTTCTTGATTAGCTAGGAGTACGTAATGTGAAGGATGGGAATGTGAAGGTGTGACAAGATATAAACATCGGATACATGATGAACAACCTCTGCTCCTGGGGCTCCAGCAGCCTAAAAGAGTTGCTCCCCACCCTGAGCTGACACACCTGATCCAGTTCACCAATTAAAGGTTATGGCCAGTAAACAGTGTGTTGTGTTAAAACTAGGGCTGTCAACACACGAGTAATCTAAAAATTTGAACGCCTTTTTTTTTTGCGCAAATTAATCATTTGATGAAGTTTGACCCCGTTATCGCAGCGCAGATAGTTACCTAGCTTTGTGTGATAAGGGCATGGCAAACGCGAGTAACGGCAAGTTTCATTATAAAAAGCTTCCAGGTGGAAGTTTTGATTAAACCAAAGTTGTGTGAACTTATTGCAGTGATGAACTGTCCTTCCACCAAAGCACGACAAGTTTGAAGTAGCATCTTTGGGGCGAAACACATTTTTGCTTATGTTGGCAAAGATGCTAGTTTTGAAACAGGGTCAACAAGTCAAGCTCGTCAAACGACGCTGGTGGAGTGCGGCCGGGGAAAGTTTGTCAACAAAACAACAACAGCAAAGCTAACTAGCGCAATCGCTAAATGAATCGCTTCAGACTGCAGGCCCATCAACATAGTTCAGGACCGGGGGCTTCAAGACATCATGCACATCACCACAGGCGACCCATCATACAAGCTACCTTCGAGGGGAACTATTGTTACGAGAATACATGAACTGTACAATGCTGAAAAAGCTATGAAAGTGAGGCAGTTTGCAGAAGGTACTTTTATTGCACTTACTAGAGACCACAGGACATCACACCTAATTGATGACAACTGACAGCTGCACTCATTCACTTTAGGCGTGTTAAAAACAGAAGAAAGGCCGAAGCACGCGCTAGCCAGTTCGTCAAAGTTGCAAATGAGCGGGAGATAACGGGCAAGTTCACAACCATAGGAACATATAGCAATATTATTGCCACTGCAAGGCGTCTACCATTAGAGCATGCGCCGTGTGTGGCACATGCTCTTTTGACAGCGTTTTAGCCAAGTGCCGTAAAATAGTCGGACACTTCAGACACAGTCCCGCAAACACAGCAGAGCTGAAAGCTCAGCAAGCCTCTCATGGAGGAGTCCCTTGTCCAGGATGTACCGACGCGCTGGAATTCAACTCTTGAAATGATAAGGCGGATTCAATACAACAAAGATCCACTGAAAGCAACGCAGGCACAGCAGGAGCACAACTTAGCCATGCTAACCTCAGCTGAATATGACAGGCTGGCAAAGATGGAAACGTTGCCAGTTGTATTGAATCTCCTTGCAGCTCTCGCCTGGTTTCCCATTGAAGCTAAGCAGGGTTGAACCTGGCCAGTACCTGGATGGGAGACCTCCTGGGGAAGGGGCACTTACCCTGTGGTCTGTGTGGGGCCTAATGGCCCAGTATAGTGACGTGGACACTATACTGTAACAATACTGCACAATCTTTCGGATGAGATGTTAAACCGAGGTCCTGACTCTCTGTGGTCATTAAAAATCCAAGGACATTTCTCATAGGGGTATAACTGGTGAAATAACTGGTGAATTTCACCTGTCCTGGTGAAATTCCCCCATTGGCAGTCCTCTATCACGGCCCCCTAATAATCCCCATCTCTGAATTGGCTACATCACTCATACACTAATAGCTGGTGTGTGATGGGCGTTCTGGCGCACTATGGCTGCCGTCCCATCATCCAGGTGGTGGTTGAGGATGATGGGACGCCCACCCCAAACTATTTAAGGTGCTTTGAGTGTCTAGAAAAGTGCTACATAACTCTAACTAACTAATGTTGCTGGAGCCCTGCAGGTAAGAAATTGGAGAAGACAGAGAAATCACCTTACCTGCAGGGCTCCTTACCTTTCTCTGTCTTCTCCAATTTTACTGATAAAAATGATTAATTTGTAAGTCATCTAGACATAACACCCTAAACAGATGCCATCTGAATGAAAACTGTAGTCAATTGTGTGGTGCTCTGTTTACACTGTAGGTACATCACTAAGCTTCTAGGTGGTGAAAAACATGTATTCTGCTACATGGTGCTACCCACACTATGTCATCTCCTGCATACAACGGAGGTCTCTGATGTTGATCCTGCTCCATAGTGCAGTTCAAGGCTGCATTCACAAAGGACCTCAACGGGCGAAATGAGAACTCAAACCTGTGGTGGGTTAAAGGTAGCAATCGCTCTAGATCCTAGGTTCAAGGACCTTAGGTACTTGCCCAGAGCAGAGAGGGGAGAGGTGTGGCAAAGCTGAGGGAGATGCTGAAGGATAGAGAACCTGCACCACAGACCTCTGGAGAAAAAGTGGAGCCAGAGCCACCAAAGAAGAAGATGGCCCTCCAACTCATAGGATCAGAGTCGGAGTCTGATGAAGAGGTACTGTCCATAGATAAATCTCTAGAGAGGTACAAGGCAGAGCCCTGTGTCAGCATAGAAACATGTCCACTACAGTGGTGGTCGTCACAAGCAGGTGCATATGGAAAGCTGGCCCATATTGCAAAAAGGTACTTGGAGACTCTTTGGCAGGCTACATTCTGCAGAAGAAGAGGTCAGCTCTATCATCTGAAAATGTCAACATGCTAGTCTGCCTGAGCAACTGGTTGGAATAAGAATAGACTGTATGATTGGTTGACAGGAGGCATGATGCACAGACGCACACTGTTTGAAGTAATTATATTTAACCCAGAATGTCCAGACCGTTCACTCGGTCTCTTCACAGACATTATGGCATTCCATTTCTAAAACACGCCTACTTATTTGGTGCCTTCGTTTGAGTTGATGTTACTATGCAAAAAATTTACAGTTAAGCGATTTGTGTAGGGATGCACCGAATGATTGGCAACCGAAATTATTTGGCCGAAAATAGCAAAAAAAGCATCTTCAGTGTTCACCCGAATAAGTGAAAAGGCCGAATAAATTTGACCGAACAATGACGTGTTTGATGACGCGACCAAATAGCCTTGCAACCAGAGTGAGATGTGCGAATGTCACGACCTCGATGAGGGGGCGTGCGCATGCACGAGCTACGTGCTCTTTGGATGTTGACGGAAGTTTACTGTGGACATGTGCGTTTGTTTTGTTTCTGTTCCGGAGTATTCTGTCACGGCGCGAGACGTAAGGGAGTAGAGTACGGAAGCAGGTAAAGACGTATTTATTTAAGGGCAGGCAGACAAATCCAAATCGTAATCCAAAAAACGTAGTCAAGACAGGCAAAGGGTCGGGCGACCAGCAAACAGGCATAAACGGGGCAAAGCAGGAATCAAAGTTGCGGTCACAGAAAACAGGGTCACAACACAAAACAAGAAACATGAACTAGTCCTATGGACTGGGAGCGGAAAAACCAGCAGGGACTAAATGAACTAATCTATAGTTCAAACTAACTAAATCTATCAAGGACCATAACATTAACAACGTATCTAACTATACATCTACTATAATACTCTGCGAGGTGTACAGGGAAGCGAGCGGTATATATCCCCAATATAATCAGCCGTATAGAACCCAATAGAACCATTTTTTGCACTCTTGTCACTGCACCTTTTAGTTCTAGGCTTCAGAGTGTTCCATTCTTTCAGCAGTCAGTTATAGGCCTAACATCGGCTATTCAAGGGGGGCTCAAAGATGACCACATCAAAATATTTTTATTTTACTCATTTATTTAATTAAAGTTATATTGTGCCTTGTTGGTAGCCTATGCCTGCTGGAATGAAAAAAAATGTTCAGTGTTAAATAAATATTTTGAAATTGTAGTTTTTGTAATTTATTTTTTTCTTTGAAAAGCAAGACAAAATAGTAAAAAGCACATTTTGACTATTTAATTTATGCAATGGTGGCAAAATAAATGGAAAAAAACGCAACAAAACGTGTTCGGTATTCGGCCAAGTTTTTCATCATATTCCTCAACAAATTAAATTGTTATTGAACACTTGCTAAATAAACGTTAATAGTTGAGATAATAAAACTGAAGAATCTGTTTCCTTAAACCGGTTTGTCATGCATTTATTAATTTTATTTCTTTACAAACACCGCACGTTTACAAGTAAATCCTCATATTTTAAAATTTGCGATTTATCGTGATTAATCACAGCGCATGACTGTGATTAACTCGATTAAACTTTTTAATCAATCGACAGCACTAGTTCAAATGTAACCCCTACAGGGTTAGGCAACCTATTTTTTGTTATTATCTCAGCTATTATGCATCATGCCAATCTCTACAGATAATAAATAAACGCTATTTTGCCACCGGTTGGAGTGGTTTTACAGTATGTGGTTGCTGCACAAGTGCATAATCACCTTGCATGAAAACCTCTCTCTTCTTCGGGTGTTCCACCATGTGGAAGAAATCCTTTCATATGAGACTGAAGGTGTTTTCACACTGGGTCCTTTTCAGATCTCAGACCCTTTTATTATATTAAGAAACCCTTATATTAAGAAACTAAAAATCACAAAGTAAGGTTTTTAGCTCAAAGTTATGATATGATATCAAACCATGTGATATGAGTGAGAAAACTAACCTTTGAGGAGATAGCTCAACTGTCATCATCACTGAAGTCAGCATCATAAGGTGAAGCCCCAGAGATAAACAATGCAATAAACAACAGGAGTTTTTTTCCACCATATTTGTCTTGTCCTTATCCTCTGCAGTCGTTCGTGGTGTTGTGCTTTGATTTCTTTCATTTTTTGTTATTGTGTTCTCTATTTCTCGTTTGTAATTTTAAAAATGTTGTACAGGAAAATTAGCACAAGTTTAGGGTCAGCCATCCTGCAGAATATTGCTGTACCCACAAAGCACTGCAAGAAGACTAGGAACGGAAAAGCGACAGTATGAACACAAAAAGGTCTGAGACTCCATTACTTTAAAACTACTATATTCCTATGTAACTGAATAAAAGGGGGCTTTAACTTTGATATAACAAAAAAAAAAATGCTGTGTCAGTTGACCCTGAAGTGCTGTTTGCACTAACTTTTCTGCAATCACATGGCATGGTGAAGGTCATCATTGGAGGGCTCTCAAAATTTTTTCAATATTTAGGCAAAACTGAACACTGAAACCCTGTTTGAGATAAGTTAACATTTATTTTTTGTCATTTAAAAAAAGTTTATATATTTTGAGTATTTTGTTAAATGGTAAAATGTAATTGTTGCCATACGACAACAAGATGAGATAATGTACCTGTGGTATGCGCGTTCACGAATCGCCTACATAGCAAGAAAGACACAAGGCTTATCTAATAGTAGATTTACATTGTTTCACATTCAACGCAAGAAAAACTGTTGCAATTTCACTTATTTTGCGGTTGTACCTTTATTTTCTAAATTTTATGTTTCAAGAGAAAGAATAAAAAAAAATCCGTGTTTTGAAACACGGATGAAATTTTGTATGTATATTGAGTACAGGATTTCTCTGAGGTTTTTTATGATTGTTTCGGCCATCATGTTGCGGAATTTTGTAAAAATTTGTGACGCTATTTATGGAGTATTTTGTGGGGTTTTTTTTTTGCGGAAAACTTCTTTAATTGGCGAAATCGCAATTGCATGAAATTGTTTTGTCTTTCGCAGTGATGTTTGTTGGTGAATGAGTACTAATTTTTACTCATTTAAAAAAAAAATCGCAAGCTCCTCTGAATATTGCGGAGTTTCCTGCATTACCTGAGTGTGAGGAGGAGGAGTGTGAAGAGTGTAAGGAGGAGGAGTGTGAAGACTGTGAGGAGGAGGAGGAGTGTGAAGAGTGTGAGGAGGAGGAGGAGGAGTGTGAAGTGTGTAAGGAGGAGGAGTGTGAAGTGTGTAAGGAGGAGGAGGAGTGTGAAGAGTGTGAGGAGGAGGAGGAGTGTGAAGAGTGTGAGGAGGAGGAGGAGTGTGAAGAGTGTGAGGAGGAGGAGGAGTGTGAAGAGGAGTGTGAAGAGTGTGAGGAGTGTGAAGTGTGTGGAGGAGGAGAAGTGTGAGGAGGAGGAGTGAGAGGTGTAAGGAGGAGGAGTGTGAAGAGTGTGTGAGGAGGAGGAGGAGTGTGAAGAGTATGAGGAGGAGGAGGAGGAGGAGGAGGAAAAGGAGGAGTGTGAGGAGGAGGAGTGTGCAGAGGAGGAGTGTGAAGAGTGTGGGGAGGGAGGAGTGTGAAGAGTGTGGGGAGGAGTGTGAGGAGGAGTGTGAAGAGTGTGAGGAGGGAGGAGGAGGAGTGTGAGGAGTGTGAGGAGGAGTGTGAAGAGTGTGAGGAGGGAGGAGGAGGAGTGTGAGGAGGAGGAGGAATGTGAGGAGTGTGAGGAGGAGTTTGAAGAGGAGTGTGAAGAGTGTGAGGAGGGAGGAGGAGGAGTGTGAGGGGTGTGAGGAGGAGGAGGAATGTGAGGACTGTGAAGAGGAGGAGGAGCATGAAGAGGAGGAGGAGTGTGAAGAGTGTGAGGAGGAGGAGGAGTGTGAGGAGGAGGAGGAGTGTGAAGAGTGTGAGAAGGAGAAGAGGAGGAGTGTGAGGAGAAGGAGGAAGAGGAGGAGCGTGAAGAGGAGGAGTGTGAAGAGTGTGAAGAGTAGGAGGAGGAGTGTGAAGAGTGTGAGGAGGAGGAGGAAAAGGAGGAGTGTGAGGAGAAGGAGGAAGAGGAGGAGCATGAAGAGGAGGAGTGTGAAGAGGAGGAGGAAAAGGAGGAGCATGAAGAGGAGTTGGAGGAGTGTGAGGAGGAGGAGCGTGAGGAGGAGGAGCGTGAAGAGGAGGAGCATGAAGAGTGTGAAGGGAGGAGGAGGAGGAGTGTGAGGAGGATTGTTATGACACACCCTGTTGCTGCTCCAACATGTCTAAGACGCTTCACAACATGACTCAGGCCGCATTTCAGTCTTACTCAGCATGAAAAACAACTAAACTGAACAGCAGCTATAGCATAAGAATACTCTATGTCCATAACAACACACCAGCATGCAGCACAGTTATGGGAGCTGATGACGATTGTGACATTTTAATAGAAACGTCCCAAGTTTCAGTACCTGATATATGGGCTCGCGGCTGCCAGGATATTTTTCTGTACAGGGATTTCTTCACCTTCCAAAACCAAAACAGCGTCCTGGAAACTCCCATCTTCTCTGAAGGAACGCAGGGATCTTAAAAGCTTCTGGGAATGCTGTGGATCCGAGACGACTGACCCGGGATCAGCCTGAGCTCCCGCCTTTGCTCCGGCTTTCGACATTTTCCACTAACTAACCAACTAACTATCTCAGCTCCTGGGAAAGAAAATTAGCTATAAAATATTAACGATGGCGCATAACATGAGTAAACAACCTGGATTACGGCGCAATTCGCGTGTATTACCTAGTGTTATAAATATAAGGCGTGATATAATTATTTGTTATAACCTAATTCCCGACCTATGACTTCATGCTTCTGGGAGGATTCTCTCTGTGGTCACGCCGAAAAAAAAAGCTACACTAATGTAAATACAGCAACTTCTTCTACTTCTTCTCGGTGATGGGTTATGGCGGACTGGAGAGCTGCTTACCGCCACCTGGTGGACTAGAGTGCTAGAGCAGTCACTGTATATATAATTACATAGGATTTAGCACACGAGGGAGCTAGTGTTCTTTCATACGTGGCAATAACTATATATATATATATATATATATATATATATATATATATATATATATATATATATATATATATATATAGATAGATAGATAGATAGACAGATATATATGTATAAAATTTGTAAGTATTTATCTCAACATCGATACAATGTAAATGTGATAAGAATAAAAAACCAACAAACACCTACTGCGTATGTGTAAGACCATAAATAAAAAATGCACCCTGCATATTCCATCCATCCATCTTCCATAACGCTTATCCTACACAGGGTCGCGGGGGAACATGGAGTCTATCCCAGGGAACTCGGGGCACAAGGTGGATGACAACATGGTGCCAACCCATCATTATATATATATATATATATATATATATATATATATATATATATATATATATATATATATATATATATATCTCATTATTATTATGTATAAAGCAGTGTGACCTTGTTTTAAATCCTCATTGTTATTATCAGGATTGGGAGGGTTACTTTAAAAATGTATTTCATTACAGTTACAAATTACTTCATAAAAAATGTAATCAGTAACATAATCCAAGTATCACAATATGAAAGTAATGTAATCTGATTACTTTTGGATTCCTTCAAGGTCACATATGTAAATACAGTCAAGAGTAATACAGTCCAATCATCTTCTTTCATTTACTAAGCCATTCATCCATCCATTTCCTTCATGGTCACAGGCAGCCTGGAGCCTATCCCAGGAGACTCTGGGCACAAGGCGGAAGTCCAGAGACGGACCCTGGACGGAGCCAACCCATCACAGGGCACAATTACACACACATTCACACACCCATTCACACACTATGGACAATTTAGAGATGATTGACATGTACCCAGAGGATACCCGTGAAGCACGGGGAGAACATGCAAACTCCTACTAACCCATCCATTTACCAATTAATTTCCTTCATCAGAAAAATGTTTTTGAGTCTGTGATGTTAATTGGTGATTAACACTGTAGCAGTTGGGGGTGTGGTTTAGTGGAAGTCTGTAGCGGGAGGGTGTGATTGAACTCCTCAGTGCTGTGTAGGTCTTTTCAGCAGCTATATGTGTATGATATTATATACAACAAATATATTTGTTCAGCACAGAATGTCCCTACTTTGTGCTTGGCCAGGGATGAGGCTTATGGGTTTTGTAGTACCCTGGACTACAGTGACTTCTAGCACCTACTGCAAAATCACATACATTATTTAAAGACTAGTTTTCTTTTCTCTAATAACTTTTTCAACATTAAGACAAACAGAATGGACTATTTAGGACATTCCTTCTCTTTCTTCAATGATAAAAAAAAAGTATGTATGTGTGTGTCTGGTCAGAGAAATGCATTTTCTTCTTGGAAGAATGATGGAAGCTGGTGAGCGTCATGAGTTCAAGGGGCTTGGGGTTGGGCGCGGGGATTAGCCGGTGCTCATGACCAGGATCTCAGTGAGCTCAGCCCTTAAAATGGACGAACACATCAGACGGAGCTATGGCACTGAAATGTTGGACAGCAGGCTACTCTTTGGAGAAACATCTGCCTGGGTGAGAGATGTTATACTATACTAACCTCAGCATGCAGAAGAAATTCTGGTTGTATGTGAGACGTAAATATTATTTTCTTCCAGAATCGAATAGTCAACCTTACTGTCGGTGGCTTTACATCTCTTTTAGTGATTGTAAGTAAATTATGTTAAATCTAAACTTGGAGATATGAATAATTTACATGTCAATATGCTTGAGGAGAGAATGTTGATATGACTATCTGGTATATTTTATTCTTCACAAGGTAACCATCATCAGTTCATTTGTCTTTCCTACACCTGCTCCAAATGCTCTAAACGTCTTCTTTGGGATCTGCATCATCATGATCTGCTCCTCAGTGTTGGTTCTGGTTAGTATTGATAACTTCATCGCTTTGATTCTTCTCCATTTGCGTTAGGATATAAGTATAAGCTGATACTTATAATAAATATCATAGGCTCCTCAGACAGATATTTCACTTTGATTGCCTTTGCAATCTCTTTAAAACTGTAAATGTATTACTCAGTGAATCATGTCATTTGATTATTATTATTTATTTTTTTTAAAAATCCTGTTCTATCAATTAACAATACATTTCTCAATTACAGATATATTGGTATCGCCAAGGCGACCTGGAGCCCAAATTCAGACACCTCATCTATTACACCTTAGCCTCGATCGTCCTGCTTTGTTTATGTGCAAACCTTTACTTCCATGATGTTGGGAGATAAGCGTTCTTTACACACACTTATCATATGTTGCATCCTAAAACATGAGAGCAATCCAATGATTTGTCATGTATATGAGTAGAGAGAAAGTCAGACATTATATAATAGAGAGAAGTGAGAGCTTTGTCTTTGACGTTTTTAAGTAAATATGCTATAGCTGAAATAAATGTATTTATGTATAGGGGACAAAACGTATCTGCACACAGTTCATTGTCAAATTACATTTCTTATGGTTACTTTAAATATATACAGACATGACAAATTAAAGGAAAAACCTGAGTAAATGAGTGGAGAAACAAAATGAACACAGATGCTTCCAGATAGATGTAATACATGATACAATTAAGCAATTAACATGCTGGCATGCTCTGTGGAATGTATGAAAATGCTGAGCAGGCCCACCTGACCAAGTTGGATCAAGATGGAAAGAGGGAATGATCTAACTGACTTTGAAAGAGGGTTCATTATTGGGGCACAGATGCAGGAGCTTCAGTCACAAAGACTATTCAACTGGCTGTGTTTATTCTGGAACGAATACGAACAATGACTCAAGTAACATCTGGGGAAACATTGGGAAACACATTTGTAAATAGGGTGCACATGCAATGACTGAGATGGTTGTGCACTAGTTTGATATCTAAAGAAAAACAGAAAAACAACTGGTGATAGAGAATGTCAGTGGAGGTGATCAGATGAGAACAGTTTGTGCACAATTACATACGCGGAGAGGGATATCGTAGTGCAGACAGAGTGTATAAACCCCTCATCACGATGATTAATGCACATTTGACAATTCAGTGGTGCAAAAATAATAATAAATAATCCACAGGCAGTGGTCAAAAGAGATGTTGAAAAAAAGTGAGACAGTACATTCAGATGAGTCATTCTTCACTATAGTCAACACCAAGAGAGGTCTGAATGCTTGAGTCCTACAGTAAGAGTGTTCCTAGGCCTGTTGTGATGTACAGGGTGTGCAGGGTCACTGCAAATCAAGAAAAGGTATGAGGACAAATTGGCTATCATCCAACATACACTAACATTTCACCCAATTAGAGAACAATTAAATGCCATACCTGTTTGTTCATACAAATTCTAAAACTCTGTCAGAATTATAGTAAATTGGACTATTTCACTGTTTTACTGCCATTTAGTCACACTCTCTCACTCTCTGTCTCCCCTGATTGACTGCCAACTCTTGCTCCTCACAGTGCACTTGGACTTCTTTTGAGCCTAAAATGAGCTGGCTTGCATGTGACACAACGGTGTATGTGAATTACTGTTACAGGATTGCCAGGGCCACTCACAGCAGCTCAGAAACATGATATTATCCAGTAATTTTTCATATTTGCCACAATTTTTTTTCATGTTTAACAAAACATTTTATGAACTGTAGCTTTAAATTGACTTAGGAGCTTAAAGTAAATTCTCTATGTAATTCTCATTTTATGGTGATGTAAGCAGGTATACAGTCCCCTCTGAAACTATTGGAACAGCCAATAGGCCAATTCATTTGTTTTTGCTGTAGACTGAAGTCCTGTTAGATTGATTGTTTAAACAATAAATAGCTCAGAACATCTACTCTTGGTTTTAGCCTTCAGTTTCACATTTACATTACATTACATTTATTCATTTAGCAGACGCTTTTATCCAAAGCAACTTAGAAATGAGAAAATACAAGCAAAACGATATATCAAGCTGAGAACAATACAAGTAGTGCTATCATACAAGATCCGTTAATTGAGTTCCAGAAGAAGCAAAGTAAATTTTTTTATTATTTTTTTGGGTTGGTTAGGTGTTCATGGAAGAGGTGGGTCTTTGGCTGTTTTTTGAAGATGGTGAGAGATTCTGCGGTCCGGATTGAGGTTGGAAGTTCATTCCACCACTGAGGAACAGTTAGTTTGAATGTTCTTGAAAGGGTCCTTGAGCCACACTGAGTAGGTACTGCTAAGAATCGGTTGTTGATTGATCGCAGGGAACGTAAGCCTTCAGGAGAGAGTTGAGGTAGTTGTCTGTTCCAGACAAGGTCTTGTAGGTGAGCATCAAGGCGTTGAATTTGATGTGGGCAGCTACAGGAAGCCAGTGGAGGGAGATAAAGAGGGGTGTGACATGGGTTCTCTTGGTCTGGTTGAAGACAAGGCGCGCTGCAGCATTCTGAATCATCTGAAGGGGTTTGATGGAGCTGGCTAGGAGGCCAGAGAGTAGTGAGTTGCAGTAGTCCAGTTTTGAGATAACAAGAGCCTGGACTAGTATCTGAGTAGCCTGTTCGGTGAGGTAGGGTTTGATTTTCTTGATGTTGTACAGGATGAACCTACAGGACCGTGCAGTTGTTGAAAAGTGGTCTGTAAAGGTCAAGCTGTCATTGAGAATCACCCCAAGGTTCCTTGCTGTCCTGGTTGGCTTGACTATGGTTGAGCCGAGCTGTACAGTGAGGTTGTGGTTGATTGAGGGACAGGCTGGGATGACGAGAAGCTCAAAATTTGCCAGGTTGAGCTTAAGGTGGTGTTCCCTCATCCAGACCGAGATGTCCGACAGGCAAGCAGACATACATGCAGAGATGGATGGATCGTCAGGCTGAAAGGACAAATAGAGCTGGGTGTCATCAGCATAGCAATGATATGATGACACCCAGCTCTACTAGTTTCACATGTGAAGACTGCATTTGTTGTTAAAAAGGATAAGCCAACATGAAGACCAGAGAGCTATCTGTTGGAGAAAAACAAGCCATTTTGAGGCTGAGAAAAGAAGTAAAATCAATCAGAGAGGCATTGTACAAACATTGGGCATAACCAATAGAACAATTTGGAATGCCCTGAAAAAGATAGAAACCATTGGTGCAGCACTTGTGTACAGACAACAAATGGGTCAGCAAAGGAAAACCGCGACAGCTGACGACAGAAACATTGTGAGATCTGTGGAGAAAACCCCCCAAAACAACTGTCAGTGACATCGCCACCCCTGACCTGTTGAGGTTGTTGAAGTTATCACAGTCCACCATTCAAAGAAGACTTTGAGAACAGAAATATAGAGGCCATACCACAAGATGTAAAGCACTCATCAGCAGTAAGAATCAGAAATCCAGACTGGAATACACAAAGAAATAGAGAAATGAGTCACACAAGATCTGGAAGCAAGATTTACCTCTACCAAAGTGATGGAAAGGCCAAAGTGTAGAGAAAGAAAGAATCTGCTCATGATCCAAAACATACTAGCTCATCTGTGAAACATAATGGAGGTAGTGTCATGGCTTGGGCTTGATTGGCTGCTTCTAGTACAGGCTCACTAATCTTTATTGATGATGTAATTCATGATAGTAGTAGCAGAATTAATTAAAAAGTTTACAGGAACATTTACAGAGAAATGCATCCAAATTAATCGGGAGGAACTTTATCATGCAGCAAGACAATAATTCAAACACACTGCCAATTCAACAAAGGACTTTATCGGGGGAAAAGTGGAAGGTTTTAGACTGGCCAAGTCAATCACCAGACCTTAAACCAATTGAGCAGCATTTCACCTCCTGAAAAGGAGACTGAAGGGAGGAACCCCCTGAAAAAACAACTGGAAGAGTCTGCGGTAAAATCCTGGAAAAGCATCATAAAAGAAGAAACCAACAATGTGGTGATGTCAGTGAGTCACAGGCTTGAGGCAGTTATTGCAAGCAAGGGATATGCAACCAAATATTAAGTGCTATTTACTTTAATTTACTTCAAGACCTATCTGTTCCTATACTTTTGCTCACCTCAAAATTGTGTGGTCTGATACAAAAGGTTCTATGCTTTGTGTTGTTTAAGACATGTAGATATAAATACCAGGAAATTAAAGCTGAAATCCTAAACTCTCGTCTCATATTCATCTTTTGATCTCAAACCCCAATGTCTTTGGTGTACATCACAAACGATTGAATTTGCCTAGCTTTTCCAATACTTTCAGACGGGACTGTATATCACAAATAGGGATACAGCATGGAAAGAAATAGAGGATTAATTACTGCTTCGAGGTGTATAGCTGGCTAATTAGCATGCAAATGCTCTGTTCCTAGAGTTTATTTATTTTACTATTATGATACTGAAACTATTTTTATGCTTTCCAGTTGAAGAATTACAAACCAGTGCTGCGTCGCTTTGCACCAAGTATGGCAGAAAATAGTAGCCATCTTCATTGTTTAATCTGACACGAAGGACATCCCTGCATCATTAAAACCATTACCATTACCATGATTGGTCCTTAATGGTAACCACTAGACATAACATGCCACCAATAGAAGGCAACAAATTACCAATAAAGACCCACAGAGAGACCATTACAGTTTCCATTAAAACCATTACAAATCCTATTAGGGTTTCTATTGGTTTTTTTTTTCATGTGTTATCACAGAGTCTGTTACAAAAATCTTATCTCGTACAGTGTGACAAGTAATAATCATAAAAGACTGCTGGAATCACGCAGTGTAAAAGCTGCTTAAAGGGATCCCTGATTATGAAGACTTGTATGGCTTTTTAGATTAACGCTGACATCCGCGATACAAAAACACTAGATATCAGTTTAAAAAAAAAAATCCTTGTCATTGCTGTTTACGTCGCAATGCGTTCTGGGTCGTGACGTCAAATGGTTGCAAAGGTCTTGATTCTCCAGTGACCCTACAGCGATATAAACATGTCTTCAGCCTTTTCAATTTGAACCCGAAAGTAACATAAGCGAGGAGGCTAACATAGAAGACATTACTCAGAGTGTACAACAAAATGAAGACGATCAGAGAGGTGAGGAGGCGAGAGTGGGGCAAAATCCATGGTGTCTGTGCAGCAACTGCACGTCTATGCCAACCGAGAGCGTTTGTTGTTCAAGGTAAGCATATGGATTAAACTATAGTTTTACGATGAAATGTATTCTAATATCAATAATTTTAGAGCTTATCAGCCATCTTGCCATCGTATACTTTATCCTGTTAAAATTCCACGTTTAGATTTGCCATGTTATGAGCAAATCTCTGCTATCTACACAGCTTCTGTGTGTACGAAAGTACTCATATCTCCAGACAGCAAAGATTCTTGTGATTTGATTGATATCAACCATTTAAAGAGACAATCATGACAGCAGATACAATCAACGTCTCTGTCAGACCACCAATATATAAACAAACACTTACGAGACAGAGGAACTCACCTCATAGGGATGGTCTGATCCATAACATCCTGACAAAAACACTGGCAAAGGCCCAAACAATCAAATTATATAAAACTATTTAGTCCACCTTTCAAAAGAGACCAAAACCATGCATGTACTCCAAATGGTTCAAAAACAGCTTTAATTTAACTTTGGGTATGCCTCTGCTAGGCGTTTTAGGCTAATTTTACAGGAGCTTTACGTTATCAGAATATACAGAAAAAACGCACTAACAAGATGCTTAAGGGTTTGATTACATGTACAGATATCCCCTGTATCACAGCACACAAGAACTAGAAAACTACAGCCAAAAGCAGCACAGTGTTTCACGATTTTACTTGTAGTTCATTCTTTTGAGCGCTCAAGTGCAACCATTTTACGTCATCGACTCAGAGTGCATTGCGCATGTCACGTAATGGCGGCCTCCCTAGATTAATATATGTATTAAATATGAAGGATTTTGAAAGTAATGATCATATTTCATGTGTTTCCAACAATGTATTTTAGAAGGAGAGGGCAATCATTGCGTCTTCATAGTCGGGGTTCCTTTTAAGAGGAAAATGATGTCACTAAAAAGCCTGCTAGTAAGAAAGACTGATCTCTTCTAAAGGTGGACGTGAGAAACTGTTTTTGACACCTTTGGCTTTCCATAGAAAGCTCTCTCTCTCTCTCTCTCTCTCTCTCTGCTGATAGCTACTTATCCCTGAATGCTAGACTTAATGTTTCTCAGGCGCTCTAAGGAAAATCCGAGGAGACAAATGGTGTTTATATGGTGTTTGGGGTGGATGTGGCTCATCATTGTAGGCGCTGTTTCTCGGGTGCGCGCTGCCCATAACCTGCCTCAGTGCGTGGAGGTGAGAGCACATCAACACTGTCTCTCTCTCTCTCTCTCCCTCTCTCTCTCTCTCTCTCACTTGTGTGTGTGTGTGTGTGTGTGAGCGCTGATTTGGTTTGCTCCTAAAGGTTTCTGCACCTTACTGATATTATTTCCATGAACAGATGAAGCTGCTTTATCTTAGCTCAAATGTGAAACTCACTCCGTTTATCAATCCTAATAGTGTGCTTTACATTTTATTATTATTATTATTATTATTATTATTATGATTATTTTTAATAATCCTAAAATCCTATATAGATATAAATCCTATAGAGATGCCATCTTCTATAGAAAGCTCATGTATGTCCCTATAGGGCAAAGTGAACAAGTGAAACTGTTTATGGATAATATTTCATTTTAATATGAAAATTTAGAGACATTTAGAGAGAAGGTGTTGGTTAACACTGCATGGCTCTGACAATAGTGCTGATCGTATTTCAAAACAAAGGTTTATACAGTATTGGTCTGCTTGTTCTCATGGCCTAGGTTATGGTTTCTATAGTAACAGCTAGGTAATTCACAGGATTTAGTGAATGGAGGCTCTGATACATGAACAGGTTTCACAAAGTGTGTAATTGTTGACATGGTGAAGAGATGTTTATGTGGCATTTTTAGAAGGAGTCATTGTCCATTGTCAGAGGTTTGTAACTGTTAGAGGTTAAGCTTTAGGTTTTGTGACACTTTAGCATAGTTTTCAGTGTAGAGAGCTTTGTGACGTTAACTTGAAGAGAGGACAAAGAGAAACCGCTATTATAAACTATTACAATACATCTAATACGTGATAACAGGAAGTAACTTGTTTTACAGATGTTACGCAACAATGAACTTGAGTATATACGAGTATAAAAATGATGTGTCTCGTACTTTATTAAATAAAAATGGAAAAATGAATGGAAAATACTCGACGTCTGGGTGGTAACAGCCTTCGGCTCTGCATCGTGCTGCATCACGTCACGCGATCATTAATTATTCTCACGATAACTGCGTGACTGTTGTGTGCAAAGTAAATGTTTGTTTACAGGACTGGAGCTATGTACTGTGAAACCTACAACAGAAGATTTTCCATTCAGAGTATCATTTTAGAAAGCTAGGACCAGGTACTCGCCATTTTTTCTAAATGTATGTATACAGCGCACACAGAGATATGTTAGATATGGCGTATGCACTGCTCTGTTAAATGTAGCCAATAGTTCATTTTTATATAATGCAGACTTCTCCCATAGTTGTACTTTCTCTGTTTCCTGATTGGCTGTATCTCCTGCCGGTCACCATGTAGTCGGACTTCTTTTGTGCCTGAATCTGGGGCTCGATGACGTTTGAAATGGCGTATAATGTATGTATAATGGAAATACCTCCCCAAATTCTGACATGACATACTTGGCAGAGTGCTGACTCAAAATTTTATTATAGAAGATTTTTTTTTCCTCCCCTGACTCAATGATCATGCTTTTTCCATATTATTTTCATCAGTCAGATATGGCCAAAGCACTACTCTGTTAATTGCAGTGAACACTACAGCTATAAGACACATTTAGTCTTTAGTCCTCTCACGGTTGCACATTCATGATTAGAACTTATCTCATGTACAAAGAATATTCTGTACGTGGTGCTTTAAAATTAGGCGGCTGGCAGTGCTATCTGTAATATTATGCTAATGGATGAGACCATTTCTATTGCAGTGTTAAGTGCTTATTTTCAACACTTGGGTCACGTCTGTGTTCTCATCTCAAGTACTTGATGATAGGCGAGCCAAAAATAGCATCTCTCAAATAGCTCTCTTTAAATCTGAATGCATCCATTGCTCCTTAGGAGGCAGAATAAACAGACTCTCATATGCAGTTATTAAGGAGAAAGAACAGAACAATAATGAACACGGGCGTGCAAGTACTTTAATTTTTTTTTAAATATGAGTCAGCGGACCAGTAGTCTGCTGCACTGATCTACATTAATGATAACGTCTAGTTATACAGTGTTCTGTGAAAGCAGTTCCACCTTTGGTGAAAAACAGCATAAAGACTATGGGGAAATGTAGTGTTAAAAAAAAAAAAAAAAACCTGGAATAGTAATAGCTTTTAAAAATGCATGACTCTGCATTTGGAGTGATTATTGATTTTAGGGCTCAGCTACTGGATATGAGATTACAGCTGGGTTCTTTTTTTAATATCAGATGAAACATGGCGTCAGCTCATTTTGACCATAAAACAGACATATTAATGTACCTAATCCCCACAGCATGCATATCATCAGACACTCCTCAGGTGCCAGATCATTTTAGAGCAACCGCTGGTCATCAGAAAATTTCTTGCAGGGCAATAATCCAAAGCAGATTGATACAAAAAAATGACTGATTTTCCAAAGCAGTTGCAGTGACCATCCCATTCATTTGAATTAAAATTAATGTGAATTATAGGGAGTACTGAAAATACAACAGTACATGCTGTGTGATGCATTGCCACCATAAAGTTGATTATTTTCTAATAACAGAAATGTCCACAAATGTTTTATTCCTCTTATACCCATCAATTTATCAATGCTACCATTTTTGACACACTGTACATTTTATTTGTTAAGCTTGTTATTGTTGAAGGTCCACAAAACAATCTAGTTTTTGCTATCACTAATGTTATAGCAGCTATAAATAGTCGTTCCCCTACCAGCCCCTCTTTTTTCTCTCTGTAAAAGTTAATAAGGCCAAAAAGTAGTTTGTCAGGTTAAAGAGAAAGCATGAAGCCCTCCACCCTGAAGACTTTCTCATGTTGGAAAACATAAAGAAACAGCTTTACCTCTGAGTATTACAAAACACTGACACTGGAGACTTCTTCCAAAAAAAAGCTAACTAAATGTGTCCTCACAAAAAAGTTAACCATTTCAGCGATTACATGCTTTTTAATCTGTTTATGTGGAGCGTCCAGCATAAAAGACCCTGTGTAAATTGTTACAATAGACGCAATAATATATTAGGATGAATGCATTAATATAAACGTCCATCCATCTTCTATACCGCTTATCCTACAGAGTCGCGGGGAACCTGGGGCCAATCCCAGGGTGCATGGGGCACAGGGCGGGGTACACCCTGGACGGTGTGCCAATCCATTGCAGGGCACACTCACATACACATTCACACACCTATTCATACACTATGGACACTTTGGACATGACAATCAATCTACCATGCATGTATTTGGACTGGAGGAGGAAACTGGAGAACCCGGAGGAAACCCCTGCAGCATGGGGAGAACATGCAAACTCCACACACACAGCAGCAGCGGGAATCGAACCCCCAACCCTTCAGGCATGAGGTGAACGTGCTAACCACTAAGTCACCGTGTACCCTGTTATATTACTGTTATACAAAAGTAATGAACAACTTCTGAGAAATCAGAATTGAGCATTCAACATTGATGTGGTATAACATGTAATAATGACTAAATATATGACTAAAAGTAGAAAAGGGTTAGGAAACCAGGTGTTTTTTTTTAGCAATGATATCACACTATAAATGTTGGATTAATTTCATAAGCAAAGGAAGCGCATTTTTCTGAGCAATTTTTGGTTTTGGGTGAATCGAGGGAAGGGAGTCTAGTCCATTAGTCCTCTTGAGACTACGATCTGGAAGTCTTTAGCACAAAGCATTAAAGATAAAAAAGAGTCAGAGTTGGGGTAAAGGAAATGCTTAAAAAGGCATATTTTTAATAAAGTCATGGGGGAAACAGGAGCAAGTCTTGTCAAATATTTTTTTGGCTCTTACGCATTCCTGGAGTTTAATCTGCTGAACTACTAGTATTGTACATGGGAAGATTATTCCCTCATGTCTTGACTGAGACTTAATGTCACATGTAGTTCAGAGATACAGTAACAACCAAGCATGTACACTCATTACTTTTAGCAATGTTAGGAAAGTAGATATTGAATAAAAGAATGAATAAGAATGTTATTTCGCAGCATTTGGATTTGAAGTAGATTATAGTAGATTCCATGAAAAAGACTCCAGTGGTTCTCATTAACGGTACACTTTTAGAAAAAAAGGTTCCTCAAGGGTTCTTTGGAGAGTTAAGGGTTCTATGTGGGACCCTCTTTGATCAGGAAAAGTTTTATTATAAGGTTTTACATGCAACCTTTAAGGGTTTCATCTAGAGGGTTTCAAACTGATAAATAGTAGTGTTTAATGTTTTCCCCCTAAAAGTGCCACTGTTTCTATGTTAATGTGATGATCTGTAGCCTGGCTTTCTGTGTGCTGTGGGCCTCCTGTGTCATTCTGCCAGTCTGGAGCCAGGCGGGTTGGTAAAGCCGTATTCAGCTCCACTCTGGTGTGTGTTGATTTGAAGGGCATTCTGAGGGTTTATCAGTTTCCTCCTGATGGCAACCTTTCCTTCCTTCTGCTTCAATCAGCACCGGAAGAGACTGGTGGGCCGTTTTTGTGTTTTATTCTGCAAAAAGAATGTGTGCTTCATACCATTATCAAACTGTGAAGTACACAACAATCTGAGGCCCATGTCTCAGTCTGTCTGAAATATGCCAGCAGCTTGCGATATGAAAACAGGATTGCATGCTTTTCACTCCTCCAGTCATAAATCAACACACTTCAAATTATTACAGTATTTCATCTATTAAAGAGAATATTCCAATACACTATGTAAATCTATAGATGTCTTTCAACATCCAAACATGTCCCCAAATCACCACAGAATTTGTTGTGAGACAAAAAAAAACCCTCATCACTTCCTGAATTTGATCATATTGAAAACCTGTGGTTTGTATTGAGGTGGGTGATCAACAGGTATGAAGGATTTTAAACTGTTCTGCATGGAGAAACTCTCAAGATCCCTCTATAAGTGTCAGTAAACTTGTTAGACATTACAGGAAAAAGCTCAGTGTTGTTATTTTCTCCAGGCGAGGTTTCACAAAAAGTAATTGTTGGGTTGTACCAGTGTTTTGCATGCAGAAGTGTCCCTATTTTGACTGTTTAAAATATTCATTGCAACCTCACATACCCGGGGTCTCTGGTTCGAACCGAAGCCCAGGTTACTGTCTATGTCTGGAGTTTTCCCAATGCCTGTGTTGTTGTTTTTTCTCCAGGTTTTCTGGTTTCCTTTCTCCTCCCAACACATGCAAGTAGGTGAATTGGCTATGCTAAATTTCCCTTAGGTGTTAATGTGTGTGTGCAGGGTGCCCTATGATGGACTGGTGTCCCATCCAGGCTGTTTTCCTGCCTCACTCTTCAGTGTTCACAGGACAAGCTCCAGATCCATTGTGACCCTGACCAGCATAAAGCACTTCCTGAAGACAAATGAATGAAAATATGTTTATTAAAGTATTGAGCTAATAACTTGTATTACAAGAATACAGAAATAATATTTTTATGAATGTGTTTACAGTTCAAAAAATGTCATAACATGACATACCATTAAAGCTGTATCGATATTCCTCATTTCTCCTATTGTGAAAATGAGAATTTTTTTTCTAATGTTATCTTATTCTAATATTTTGCCTCTCTCCCACTGTGTCATCCTCTCTGTCTTTCACCTCTGTAGCAAAATGATTATAAACTGATTTATGATTATAAACTGTAGGTAAGGTGTCCTAATTGTGGTGTTATTTGCCAGGGTGTTGGACTTGAGGGTATCTGTAGGGGAAAGGGTGTGGTGGCACTGCAGCATATGACTCACACTCATTACATTTTGTCTATTGTTGAGTTGTGTTTACATTGGCAGCACTTACTGTCAGTGTTCACCTACTGTCCACATCCAGTAATGTAGAGCCTCTGTTTCTCTGGCTGCTTTGGTCAAAACAAAGTAACCACAAGAAGTGTAAGTGTGTGAAATGTATTTGTGGGTGCATGTGTTAAATTGCTAGTGTGTTTGTGGTTGCAGGGGGATTACTACTTTGAGTACACAGAATGTGACAGCAGTGGCTCCAGATGGAGAGTGGCGATACCTCAGAGGCCAGGCGAGTGCAAGGGACTGCCGGACCCTGTGCAGGGCACTGACTGCAGTAGGTCCATGTGTGTGTCTGTATGCATGTAAAGTAGTAAACAATAGAGGGTTCATATTTTTGGAGAGATTTTTTTCATTGTTTGTTGGCCAACAGCCAAGAAGGGTTTTAAATACTCACAAATTGACAGCAAGAAGAACAAGTACCAGAAAACGTCCAACACTCCAGCAGCTGGGTGCTTTGGCTAATACATTTCACACCCTTATCTGCTGAAAGGAATTTCCTCTTGGACTCTCTTGGATGTTCTTTAACCATCGTTTCCTTTTTTCATTCTCTGAAGTGATGTATTTTTCCTCATCCTACAGAGAGAAGATAGTGGTCTGTTATTGTTTCCTAAAACATGTTGTGTACCTAGTTTCCGATTGTACACTGGCTAGGTGTAATCTTTTTAGGTTGATCTTTTGAAATCTGGGATGTACTTAATCATTGTAATGCAACCAGTATTTTGCTCTCTAAAATATGCCCAAAATATTTGTGTACATAGCGTTGATGGGGAGGGATTCAAATATGATATTTTTACATAAAATTATGCAATCAATTTGCCAAGTTTCTTCAGCATCAGGTACTGGTCGACCAAGGCTAAAGGCTAGATTATTAAAACTTTGCAAGAGACAAGTTATAACCTGGCTACCTATGAGCAAAATGGTACTGGGTCATGGATTATAAACCAACATGGTGCAATAACACAGAAAATGCTGCTCTTGGACAAATGAAGGTCTTGCAGGAAGATTTATGGTATGGTAGAAAATATGGTAGAAGTCAGTGCATTGCCAATTGTGTTTTTTGTTAGAAGACTCAGACAGCTTGCTGGTCTATGACTGGCCTCACCATCTTCTTACATTCCTCAGAAATCATCAACTAAGCCACAGAGTCCTGGTCATGTCCCAGAGATGGCCAACAAGACCTTGGTTTCTACTGCTGTTTTCACTAGTGGTTGGAAAACTCATTTGAGGCAACAGATGTCTCAAATGAATAGAGAGATTTGGTAGCCCCAACAAGGTCACCTCTGCCTGTGTGTTTGGCTCCTCTGATTGAATCACCAACTGAGAACGATGACCAAGCAATTCAGGAAACACTCCTGAATGTGGGCCTTGTATGATTTTATGGGGAAACTGTTTTGTGAATGGTGTGCACATCATTGGCTAGATCCTGTGCATTGCCTGGAGTGTTTCTTCATGGACTGCTAGATCCTGGCAAGTCCCTATCTACAATAAAGGTGTATGTGGGATCATCATCACACACCACAGCATGATGGCTTCTCTCTGGGTGCTCTTATCATTTTTAGGGCCTTCCTATGAATGGGCAGAGGTGTCTCCTCCACATTTCACCTAGAGCTTAGTGTGGGATTTCCCCCTTGTGCTAGGGTCCCTTAAGGCCAATCTAAATGAGCCGATCTGAAATGGGTATCTGAAAACTTTTGGAGCCTTTTTGTTAGTGATCACTTCAGTGTAGGAGAACAGCATGCTTTGGTGATAAGCTTGCCCTGAATGAATAGATGGCTAGATGATTCTTGGGTGAAACATGGTTTGAACCCAGGAATTCTGCCTAAGCTCATATGACTCATTTTGTATATCAATTGAGGACCCTGCAGTGTTACATGAAGACAATGCTGGAGATCATTTTTTGTTGTGCCCAGTACATACCATTCTGTACTGTTTAGACTGGAGAGCACATATCAGATCATCAGATGATCTGTCCATCTGCCATGGAGGAAAAGGGACTTCCTTGTCTAAACAGTGACTGGCAACTGGGTGGTAGATGACATCACAACGGTCTATAGATGGGCTGGATGCCCAGACCCTGCAGTGACTTACCATGCTGTGAGGAGCATCTCTTCCTCATGGGTATTAGTTAGAAACATGCTGCTTCAAGAATTCTGCAATTTCTATTACCTGAACATCACTGTGTGGCTTCTCCAGGTTCTACAAGGTTAACAATGTCCCTCTCAGTGGGGTGAGTGCAGTGATCTTCTTTGAACACCTTTCCAGTTAGTCCTAAGTTGTTTCCAGTCTCTCATGACCTTGTGGCATAACTTATCAGGGCAGTTTTCACTCATGGCTGTTAGAAGTTGTAAAATACACTGTCAATAACAGTGGACTGTGTACAATGGATAACCATCATGGGGTTCTTGGAAATTTGGAACCAGTGGCAACTTGGCAAGAACTTGTAAGAAGGTTCCAGGTAAAAGTGGCTGTTTTAGAGCGGCATTTATTGCAAATACTGCATTATACAACATGTTATGAGTTTCTAGGAAGGTCTAGGCATGGTAGTGCAAGTTCACAATGTATCCAGGTGATTCTCACCACACCCACCACAATATCTACAGCTGTTACACACATACTTAGCAGTATGCATGTAGAGTGCAATTATGTGTAAAGGTGTTTGTATGGGTGTGTATCTATTACTGGGCCAATCCTAATGCTCTTAATTTTTTGCAAAATAATTTCATGTCTTCTGGGCATATTGAGCTTCTTCTTAGTGATATCTTGTGAGTGATTAAACCTTTCTTTGGTAGCATTCTCTTGTGGAGCTGGGGAGTTTTTGGAGATGTCTTCTCAAGAGTGCACTCAGTGTGCAGCCGGGTCCTTCTCTCTCGGCAGTGGTATTCGCTTTGATGAGTGGGATGACATTCCCCCTGGATTCAGCAGCCTGGAGACATCTCTTGATAACACACCAAACAGACATGATGGGCCAAGCTGTAACGGGTGAGTGGCATGTTCACTTCTCACTGCAGTGTTATCACAGTTTTGATATTTTAAAATATTATATTATTTTCAGATTTCATCTAGAATTCAGTTTAGTTAAAATTTTTGGTTTAGAGTCAGGGCCATAACCAGGATAAAAATTTTAGTGAGGTCCAAATTATTGCAGAAATGTGACCAACTTCATTGTTAATAACCCACAATGCTGAATGTGTACTACAACGATTGCTATTTTCTAATGTCTTATAAATACAAGGGATTGGACGTCTGATAGCGTAGGTGATATGAGATATTATAGTGGGGGAAATAAGTGTTGAACGCGTCAACATTTTTTTCAGTAAATATATTTCCAATGAAGCTATTCACATGAAATTTTCACCAGACATCAGTATTAACTCAAGATATCTGTAAATATAAAGAATGCACAACATTAAAGTCCATAAATAAAGTTATGTGTAATAAAGCGGAATGACACAGGGAAAAAAGTATTGAACACGCTAACTGAAATTTATTTAATACTTAGTGGAGAAGCCTTTGTTTGTAATGAGAGCTTCCAGATGCTTTCCGTATGAAGAAATTAATCGACTGCAGCATTCAGGTGTGATTTTGGCCCATTCTTCTAAAGATATTCAAGTCAGGTGATTGACTGGGCCATTCTAATGCCTTGATTTTTTTTCTCTGAAACCAATTGAGAGTTTCCTTTGCTGTATGCTTTGGATCATTGTCCTGCTGGAAGGTCCACCCACGTACCAAATTCACTGTTGGTATAGTGTTTTAAGGGTGATGTGCAGTGCCATTTCTTCCCTAAACATGGTGTGAAGTATGACATCCAAAAAGTACAATTTTGCTCTCGTCTGACCAGACTACACTCTCCCAGTATTTCATAGGCTTGTCCAAATGAGTTGTAGCAAACTTTAAATGAGCTTCGACATGCCCTTTCTTTAGTAATGGAGTCTTGCGGGGTGAGCGTGAGCAGTGGAGTGCATTGCCTATTGTTTTCTCTGTGACGATGGGACCCGCTGCCTCCAAGTGTTTCTGGAGCTCTTTCTGAGTGGTCCTTGGCTCTTGGGCTACTCTTCTGACTATTCTTCTGACTCCCTGGTCAGAAATCTTGCGAGGAGCTCCTGTGCATGGCCGGTTGTTGACGGAGTGATGTTGCTTCCACTTGCAGATAATAGCCCCAATGGTGCTTACTGGAGGATTCAGAAGTTTTGAAATACGTCTGTATCTGATTCCATCAATATGTTTCACAACAATAAGGTTCTGAAGGTCTTGGGAGAACTTTTTGCTTTTACCCATCATGAGATGTTTCTTGTATGACACCTTGGTAACGAAAAGCCTTTTTATAGACCATCAATGTACTAACCCAGCTGATATTCATTTGCACAGATAGGGGGTATAATTACTTACGGATTTCAGCGGGTTCCTTGCCTTACCTTGCCTTGGAGAACTGCTTTTTCTTAGCGTGTTCAATACTTTTCCCTGAGTCATTCCACTTTATTACACATAACTTTATTTATGGACTTTGTGAATTCTTTATATTTGCGGATTTCTTGAGTGAATTTATTTCACGTGAATAACATGTGAAATATATCTCATTAGATTCTCATTAGGGGGATAGCTCAAGAACGAGTGGTTGAATGTTTGTAAGATTTATATGGAATTATCATTGTTACCACCAGATTTTGGAATTGATTCAAACAGGGTTAAAGTCACAGCAAGGTCAAATGTCTGAAATAGTTTTTCTTCAATAGGTTCTTTCCTGTTTGAAATATATATTTAAAGGTATTTGAAAGATATGAATTATTAACAAGAAGGACTAGACTTGTTGGCTGCAGAGGCATCGAGTTGCTGGCGTCAAATTCTACTTGTTCTACATTGTTTACTTATGACTTTGTTATTTTTCTGTGTGTGTGTGTGTGTGTGTGTGTGTGTGTGCGGTGTCCTGTTTTCCTTTCAGCTCCTCATGGATTGCTCGTGGTAGTTATGTGGAGTCGAACCGAGATGAGTGTAGTGTCTCTCTTGTCTACGCTGTTCATCTCAAGAAGCCAGGCTCTGTCTCCTTTGACTATCAGTATGTGGACAACAACATCTTCTTCGAGTTCTTTGTAAGTAGCACACCTGTCTTAAACACCTCATTAATGATGTAACCATGGCAGGAGGTGGTGGATCTTCTTTAAATGATTTGAAATAAATGCTTTGAATGTGTGTATTCATTTATCATGCTGTTTACTGCAACAGATTCAGAATGACCAGTGCCAGGAAATGGACAAGACGTCTGATAAGAAATGGATGAAGCTGACAAACAATGGACAGTGGGCCAAACACACTGTACTTAAGTATTCGCATGCCTACACATACTGGCTTGTTTTGCAATTGCCTCTGAAGTGTAGAGTGTAACATCCTGTAAAAACTGTTCTGCAGTCAGTCACTGCGTGCGTTTACAGCAGGGCCTTTTCCACCCATGCAGGTTAGTTTGAAATCTGGTACAAATGTGCTGTACTGGAGAACCACAGGAGTTACCGTGGGGGCTAAAGTAGTCAAACCAGTGCTGCTAAAGAACATCCAGATAGAAGGTGCAGTGCAATAAAAGGAAACATTGATCTTAATTTAAATGGCTTTGTTGACACTAATGTAATTTTCATCTTTCCTAATGTAATTTTCTTCTATATTCCTGCTTTCCACCCTCTTTTTTTTTCTCTTTCTCTCTCAGGTGTGGCATACATGTCTGAGTGCTTGCCCTGTAAGCCGGGCACGTTCAGTAACACTCCCGGCTCTTCCTCATGTCAACCCTGCCCCAGAAACACATACTCAGGCAGAGGAGCCAGCTCTTGCACTCCGTGCGACATGGACACACACTATGCATGTAAGCATATCACCACTATAATTTATACTGTATGTTTTTACCACAGGTGTTTTTAAATGCTGATTGCTGCCCTGGAGTGGTAACAAGTTGCTGAGTATAAGATTTAGTTCCTCTCCAAATGAGAACAGTGTATTCAGTATTCTGCTGAAATCACACATGGTTAATGAGAACACTGTAATCTGCAGGTCTACAAATTGCTCAACGAATATGAAATGTAATAAATAATAATGATTTTGCTTTTAGGGAGCGAAGAATGTATGTGTGCATGGTGCCCTGTGAAGTGTTCCCAGAATAGGTTCCAGATGCACCACGGCATCGTGACCAGGATACTGTGCTCACTGAAAATGAGTGCATTAATGAACGAATGATTATATCACGTGATCAGAAATTAAGCAGACGCCAGTGGGTTTGGTTAAAGAGCAGCAAAAGCCAGCAAAATCCATATACATACGACATGTCTTTTTATAAATAAAAAACAAATGACTATATTAAAATAACTAAATAACAAACTCTAACAATGCTGAAGGTTTGAAGAAACACAATTTTCACAGTCTGTGGGATTGCAAGTAGGGCTACACAATACGGATGAAATACGTATACAACATGGGGAAAATATGATACAAGTTGCTGAATATGACAATTGTTACAAATTGTTTAATAAGTGCAATTGTACAGTTTTAACTGGTAGTGCAGTGGTGCATTGTGGGTTGCTGGTTTGATCCTGGATCCTGGATGCTAAATTGCCCCTAGCTGTAAATGTCTGTGTGCCTGGGGCCTTGTGATGGATTGTTTTCCCACTCAGGGTGTATGGGTGACACTTCATGCCCAGTGCTCCCAGGATACAGTCCCTCCAGGATTTTTCGATTGCAGAAATGAATGCAAAGTCATGGAAACAGCAATATTCGGAGGAGCTTGCAGTTTTTCAAAATTACCGCAAATTTTACACAGATTTAGGAAAAGTTACGTCACGTGCATCATCACAACATGTATTCAGCCAAAGCCCTCTACGATTCACGTGTGCTGAACATGAATACAGCTAAAAGATCCCACTTACCATCAAACATCACTGCTAAAGACCGTGCAAAATAGTTCTGTGCAACTGCAATTAGTTCAAAACACTCATTCATCAAAAAGAGCATGATTATATCTTATAAAAACAAGCTGTACGAGCTTCTCTCTCTGAGAAAAATCTGTGATGAGTGGTTAGTGGTTGTTCAAAGTTGCATTGTGTTTGTGAATGTAGGTTTTAAAGTCCAATGAACCTTAATGATGGCAGATTTGATATTGGCCAGGTCCATGTGTATAATATACAATAAAATAATAATACACAATGGTTTGAATGTGTTTTGAAATTCGTCTCTTCTTTCTATATGGACCAGTGGAGGGCTCTACAGAGTGTAAGCCCAGACCTGCGTGCTCAGACAAAGACTACTTCCAGATCCACAGTATTTGTGATAAAGAGGGCAAGGTAATGCGATCATACTTTACATTAATACCTCATATCATAATATTTGTAATACTGATTAATTAAACGTGTTGAGGCCTTTCTCTCTGTCTCTCAGACTCAGGTTATGTATAAGTGGATCGAGCCGAAGATCTGTTTGGAAGATGCTCCTGATGCTGTAACACTGCCCCCTTCTGGTAAACGTGAGCCATGCCCACCCTGTAACCCTGGCTTTTATAACAACAACACTGCTACATGCTCTCCTTGCCCACAAGGAACCTATTCAGAAGGCCTCAAAGGTGATTTCCAGAGTTCCTTCTTCAGTGTAAATGTCTTCTCAAGTATGTTGAGGCTTTGAGAACAGTAGGTGGAGTCATTGGGGTAGATTTGTTATGTTGTAGCTGTGTGTAAGGGCTTGAATAAAATATAGTGAAGAACCGAATACATTTAAAATGTTTTTGTTGTTTCTTTCTGAATAGAATGCTAGTGCTGATGTGGTATGTGTTTTGGATTTTCTCTGTCACCATCTAGCGTGCCAGCCTTGTCCTGCGGGCACAGAGCCAGCCCTGGGCTATGAATATAAGTGGTGGAACATTCTGCCCTCTGGCATGAAGTCGTCGTGCTTCAATGTGGCCAACACCAAGTGTGATGGCATGAATGGTGAGAGAGCGAGAAACAGAGAGAGAGAGAGAGCGAGCGACATCCATCTGTATGAAACTGTAGGAAACAGCTTAAAGGCCAGTGGCATACAGATGCAGAGCCAGTCGTTGACAGACAGATGGCACTGTTGCACTTTGAGCAGCTGTTCCAGGATAAAGGAACAGGAGAAAGAGTTGCATACACTCTTTTTTTAAAAAAAAAAAAACACTGTGCTTTGCATGTAAGCATATACATTTTTATGCACATTTGAGCAGTCCATACTTTACTGATTTGTGTGTGTGTGTGTGTGTGTGTGTGTGTGTGTGTGTGTGTTAGGTTGGGAGGTAGCAGGAGATCACATTCGTTCTGGAGCTGGAGGATCAGATAATGATTACCTCATCCTAAACCTTAAAGTGCCTGGATTCAGGTGAGACAAACCAACTCTCTAAAATGATCAGGTAAAGGTTTCCAGTCACGGAATGGAGAGAGAGCCATTTGCATGCACTGTGATGTAAGATATCTACCTATTGAAGAGCATGTAATGTATTTTTAAGGATGAACTGATCCAATAGTGAATATTGATAGAGCGGCAAGTATTGTCTTGAAACTCTGAATAAACTTTTTAATATTAACCATGCAGCTGGCACTATCGTCAGGGCTGCTGCTATAGAAAATTAATCAACACCTTCTGACCAATCAGATTTGAGTATTCAACAGTACTGTGGTGTGATTTCCTCCTTCTTGATTTTAGCTTTAAAACAAACATACAAACATTAATGCTTATCGCTAGCTGGTAGTCTCAGTTATGAAAGATCACATCCAGATGTGTTACAGTATAAAAGGCTGCAGTTGTTGAAAGTTTTCTGGTTATGTGTCTCAGGTTACCAACATCAGTTAGTGGAATCAGTGGAACCGAATTTGGACGCATCACCTTCGTGTTTGAAACCATATGTTCAGCTGATTGTCAGCTTTACTTCATGATGGTGAGTGTGTGTGCGTGTGTGGTCCATGTGGAACTCACACTTTTTTCAGCACTTCACTTCCTCATTCTTGGCATCCTTTTGCCCAACTTTAGTTTGGGTTAGTTTTCTGTCTAAGGAAGCTCTTCTGCATATGTGTTGTTGTTTTCTGCAGGACACAGACAGACGAAGCACCAATGTGGTGGAATCGTGGGAAGGCAGTAAGGAGAAGCAGTCCTACACGCACATCATGACTAAGAATGCATCTGTGTCTTACACGTGGGCTTTTCAACGCACTAACCAGGCTAAAGATGTACGTGTACACACTCAGACTCACATACATAGATACTGTATGTAAGGCTGTATTCAGAGTTTAGTTACGCACACAGTGAGGATTTAATGCTGAACTTGTGCTCATTGGTATTCAGACCTCAGACATACAGTAGCTACAGATTTATCCTCAAGAACAAAGCTGTGTCGCAGTTATGTGTGATCCTGACCTTAGACTTAAGCCCATTTTTCTTGTGTGATATCAGCTCAAGTGAGGAGCAGTATTAAGTCCAGCGATACTCTCTGACAGTTCACATGTCATGCCAAAACGTATGTTTTGGACTGCAAATACCATTTGAGGCCAACATTAAAGACATAAATATCCATCCATCCATCCATCTTCTATACCGCTTATCCTTCCTTCAGGGTCACGGAGAACCTGGAGCCTATCCCAGGGAACATGGGGCACAAGGCGGGGTACACCCTGGACAGGGTGCCAATAAAGACATAAATAAGGCACAATTAATTAATGTAATGTAATGTCCAGGAATCCAGGAATGCCTACACCATTTAAAACTTCAAACCAGCTATGACACTGTAACGCAAGACCTTTGTTAACAGTACTGTATTGAATAAAGGAATAGCTTTAATAGCCAAAATTTAAAATGTGCACCATTGTCTGAAACGTAATCGATCAGAGAGGACAGGTTTTGTTTCCAAAATTCATTCATTCATTCATACATCTACAAATCCTGGTCAGAATTGTAGTGGATCCAGGGCCCAAATTAGCATAGCCCATCCACCCGCAGCCATGATTGTGGGAGGCGCGAGGAAACCAGAGAACCTGGAGGAAACCCATAAAGAGGCGGAAAGAACATGAGAATCTCCACACAGACAGGAGACACAAGCTCAGGATCACGAACAAAGCAGGACGCTGGAGCGGTGATTTTGGGCGATGGGATGGTAAGTATAGATGTGAACATGTGTCTCAAAGACACATCGGGATCCGATCACTCAAACCATATTAGGAGGTGGTCTGGGACCGCCCCCCCCACCCCCCACCCAGCAGATTATCCCTTAACCCTTCTATTATGTTGGGAAAAAAAGTTACATCCGTTATGTTATGGGTCAAAATGACTTCCACAGTTTAAATACACACAAAAAACAGCAATGAACAGCTTAAAACAGTAAACCTTTATTATAAGAATATAAGAAGAAATATTTGCATATAAGTTCATGACCCTAAATGAGGAAAAGTCAAAGAGAAAAAGAGAGATTAGCCAGAATTTCAGACATCTCAAATGTGGAAATTGGTCAAATTGACCCATAACACAATAGGAGGGTTAGCAGTGAGCAGTGATCTTTTTAACAAACACATTCTTTTATGATAAAATAACTTTGATCCCATGCGCATATTACAGCTTCTTGGGTTCGAATCTGCATCTTGTGGCCAGATTAAATTCTGAGCCCAATTAAAAAGAAATATACATTCTTGTGGTCTGTCTAGTCACGTGCTACAACACTAAACTGTACATACAGTGAGGGAAAGAAGTATTTGATCCCCTGCTGATTTTGTACGTTTGCCCACTGACAAAGAAATGATCAGTCTATAATTTTAATGGTAGGTTTATTTGAACAGTGAGAGACAGAATAATAACAAGGAAATCCAGAAAAACGCATGTCAAAAATGTTATAAATTGATTTGCATTTTAATGAGGGAAATAAGTATTTGACCCCCTCTCAATCAGAAAGATTTCTGGCTCCCAGGTGTCTTTTATACAGGTAACGCGCTGAGATTAGGAGCACACTCTTAAAGGGAGTGCTCCTAATCTCAGCTCGTTACCTGTATAAAAGACACCTGTCCACAGAAGCAATCAATCAATCAGATTCCAAACTCTCCACCATGGCCAAGACCAAAGAGCTCTCCAAGGATGTCAGGGACAAGATTGTAGACCTACATAAGTCTGGAATGGGCTACAAGACCATTGCCAAGCAGCTTGGTGAGAAGGTGACAACAGTTGGTGCGATTATTCGCAAATGGAAGAAACACAAAAGAACTGTCAATCTCCCTTGGCCTGGGGCTCCATGCAAGATCTCACCTCGTGGAGTTGCAATGATCATGAGAACAGTGAGGAATCAGCCCAGAACTACACGGGAGGATCTTGTCAATGATCTCAAGGCAGCTGGGACCATAGTCACCAAGAAAACAATTGGAAACACACTACGCCGTGAAGGACTGAAATCCTGCAGCGCCCGCAAGGTCCCCCTGCTCAAGAAAGCACATATACATGCCCGTCTGAAGTTTGCCAATGAACATCTGAATGATTCAGAGGACAACTGGGTGAAAGTGTTGTGGTCAGATGAGACCAAAATGGAGCTCTTTGGCATCAACTCAACTCGCTGTGTTTGGAGGAGGAGGAATGCTGCCTATGACCCCAAGAACACCATCCCCACCGTCAAACATGGAGGTGGAAACATTATGATTTGAGGGTGTTTTTCTGCTAAGGGGACAGGACAACTTCACCGCATCAAAGGGACGATGGACGGGGCCATGTACCGTCAAATCTTGGGTGAGAACCTCCTTCCCTCAGCCAGGGCATTGAAAATGGGTCGTGGATGGGTATTCCAGCATGACAATGACCCAAAACACACGGCCAAGGCAACAAAGGAGTGGCTCAAGAAGAAGCACATTAAGGTCCTGGAGTGGCCTAGCCAGTCTCCAGACCTTAATCCCATAGAAAATCTGTGGAGGGAGCTGAAGGTTCGAGTTGCCAAACGTCAGCCTCGAAACCTTAATGACTTGGAGAAGATCTGCAAAGAGGAGTGGGACAAAATCCCTCCTGAGATGTGTGCAAACCTGGTGGCCAACTACAAGAAACGTCTGACCTCTGTGATTGCCAACAAGGGTTTTGCCACCAAGTACTAAGTCATGTTTTGCAGAGGGGTCAAATACATATTTCCCTCATTAAAATGCAAATCAATTTATAACATTTTTGACATGCGTTTTTCTGGATTTTTTTGTTGTTATTCTGTCTCTCACTGTTCAAATAAATCTACCATTAAAATTATAGACTGATCATTTCTTTGTCAGTGGGCAAACGTACAAAATCAGCAGGGGATCAAATACTTTTTTCCCTCACTGTATAGAGTTTTTCACACCTTCATGCTTTCCGCCTCTGTATGCCTAATACATTGTGCAACAAAATACAATATGCTCAATCAAGTGCTATTTTATAAGCTGCTGAATAATGTCGGTGGAAGCCATATTGCATCGATGTTAATGTGATAATGTATTTGCAGTGTAATTGCCTACTACATTTTATAAAGGAAGAAACCTAATAAATGAACTTTGTGTGTCTCTCTTAGGGGCGTCAGTATGTCAACGACATGGCGAAGATCTACTCAATTACCGTAACGAACGCTCTGGATGGTGTAGCCTGGGAATGCAGGGCTTGTGCTATTGAGTCTCAGCAGCCGGGTTCGGCCTGCGTGCCTTGTCCTGCCGGCTATTATATAGACGAAGAAACCAATCAGTGCCAGGAATGCCCACCCAGCACTTTCCTCTCAGGACACCACATATACGGCCAAGACGCATGCCAGCCCTGTGGACCAGGTGGCCGCAGCAATAAGGTACAGTCAATGCTTCTAGCCATGCTAGAGGATAATCAGGTTGCTGATCTTATTGATGTCCAGTGTTTGCATTTATGGAATTTGGCAAATACCCCTATCCAGAGCAGCTTAAATTTATCCCATTTGCTTGCAAATCTTGCTCAAGGGCCCAGCAGTGGCAATTTGTTGGTGCTGATATTTGAACTAACAATCTTCTGATCAGAAGTCCAACGTCTTAACCGCTGAGCTACCCACTGCCCTCAGAGACTCAAATCCTGTAGTGTGGGGCAGGAGAAAACAATTTTGACAACATATACAGTATAAAAGTCCAAGACAGCCTAGTTGAATCATCATCCTCCATGTTAGTTCCTGAGAAATTCTGGAAGATCCCAGGATCCAAAGAAGCAGGATTCTGATTGGTTGGAACTCATGAGCATAATTGGAAAGTGTGTGGTGCTTTCATTCTGGGCAAATCTTGTAGTGTAAGAAGTTTAATGACTGAAGGACAACCTTGACAAAAATTGTAGTTTCCCATATTTTCCACTTCAGTTAGGAGTGTATAAATCTTTTAGTGCAGTCTGTGTATAAGGTGCGTAGTGTCTTTGTCTTGGTTGGACAAGGATCCCTGGCCACAACAGCAGAAATGCTCCAAAATATATAGTAGCAAGTATATTTTCTGAGATATGTGCCCTATTGAGCTTCCTAATTCCATTATAACCAAAGATTTAACAAAGATTCAACACCAGCTGTTCATTTCACACAACCACTCTGGAAGTTCGCCTTTCAAAATTCTTGCTATCACTTACTGATTGTTTATGGCATGAACAATAGCAATTATTATTACATTATAATGAACGAATATTTCATGCATATGGGTACTTTAATATTGCATTACATTATAAATGACACATACTACTTCACAAACTCAACATCGAGCAAAGGTTTCCAAATTTTTAGGACGTAACCCCTCCTTTCTGCTCACACTACACTAATATTCTTTAAGGCACTATATGGTTACAGTACTCACTTAATTTCTTTCTGTTATGGTATTATCAGTTTGGTAATCACAATTAAGAGAGCAGTAAGTAGAGATTTCATAAGTGCATTTGGAGAGCTCCTGTTATTATTATTTATCAGTGTGGTAGTGTTGTAGTAGCTGATTCCAGCAGAGAGGAGTCCAGACCAAAAATAGATCAAACCACTCCAGATGTTTCATGCTGGAGCTCTGCAGCATAACAATGGGATCTTGTAGATGTTTATGATTTGATTGGCTCCTATTTATAATCTTCAACTGTGCTTTTTATTGATTCGGTTGGTAGTACCAGAGTTTGAGCTGCTGGATGTGTGGCCAGCCGAGCAAAACAAGTGAAACAAGTTTTATTTAATGGAATTTAAATAAGGCAGTCTGTAGACAGTGATTACTCTGGTTGTGAAATTGTAATGTATTGTGTAGGATTGGGCTTTGAAATGTATTCTGTTTGTTTTAGGAGCACAGCTTGTGCTACAGTGACTGCTCGTTCACACACACAGAGCTCAACAGAACTCTGCAGTATGATTTCAGTCCCCTGGGCTCCACTGGCTCCGTCATGAATGGCCCCAGCTTCACTTCCAAGGGCACCAAGTACTACCATCTCTTCAACATCAGCTTGTGTGGGACACAGGTTTGTATACACTCACACACAGGCTTAAACTGGGATTATATGATGCTTTTCAAAGTCAGGTTTTTCAGTTCTTGTTTGATTTCTGTTCTCTCCAGGGTCACAGGCCTGCGATGTGTACAGATAATGTTACAGACCTGTCTGATAAAGATTCTCACAGTGCTGAGGCCAACTATGTAGAAACCTTTATCTGTCAATCAACTATCATTCCCTCTGATGGGCGGGGCTTCAGGACTGCTCTTGCCTCACAGTCGATCAGTCTGGCAGACACGTTTCTTGGTAAGTTGTTGACGGGATTTTTCCAGATGAAGGACTTGACAATATCAGAAAAACCATTCAGACATTACATTGATGCGTAACAATATAAACACTCTAATGGAAACATAAACTGCAGTAGTCAGGGCACCAATCTGTTTGTTCAGTCTCTAATTTGGTGGCCCAAAAACTCTCACAATCAAATGTGGAAGCCATGACTGTATGTTTATTTGACTGACCGTATGGATAAATGCATAGTCTTGTTGTTTAAAAAAAAAAAATTCTGTTGCATATTTTCCAGAAGTTGATTTATGTTGTTATCTAGTTAGTTAGCAATGTTCTTAACAATAAGAGTTAAAATCCACCACTGAAGTGAGTAGCACAAGGAATAAATAGAAAGTGTTGTGCCTAAAAGTACATATCAAATTTAAAATATTGTTCTAAAATGAAACCAAATAGAGACAAGAGTTTTATCTCTGGTTAATGTATGAGAGAAAAGAACACTGGTGACTGCCTCAGCAATCTACTGAGTCACATCTTCTGAGCAGTAATGAATAAAAATAGGTGGAAACATAATCTCCTTGTCCCAGCACCCCAGACTGCAATTTGTAAACATTTGTAATCTGTGCAATATTCCAACATTTACGATGCTTACCACGCTTATGATGTTTATGTAAATGTTTGATGAGCCACTTCGGAGTAAAACCAGTTCTTAAATGTGTCGGTCAGTGTTTCAACTCTGCAGTATGTCCAGTGAAAGCCCAGTAGGAAGAACAGATCGTGGACATCCTTCTAAAGTGTTCTGTAGCTTGGGGCCAGTGATTTTCAGTGGAGATTAGTTGTCCCAAGAGCTTTTTTTTGTTGTTTGCCTGCCATTATATATTATACCCAAGTCTAATCATACTTCTCAAATTAAGGCTGTGTAAAAAAGGCTTGCTCCGATTGGCTACAAGCAGCAATAAAGAGAGACCGAATGAGATTGCCCTCAAGGAGAGCTGAACATTGATAGCACAGCTGAAATCAAATATTCAGCAGTATTAAAATTTTCAGAAATAACACCAATACAACAACTTCTGTGAAGCTGAAAATGTTGATGTCCAACTCCAGAGATACACACAGTTGAGCTCATAAGTTTACATACGCCTTGCAGAATCTGCAAAATGTTAATAATAAAAAATAATAAATAAGAGAGATCATAAAAATTGCATTTTTTTAAATTTAGTACTGCCCTGAATAATCTATTTCACATGACAGATGTTTACATACTGTATAGTTCACAAGACATAATAACTGAATTTACACAAATGAACCAGTTCAAAAGTTTACACACGCTTGATTATTAATACTGTGTGTCGTTACCTGGATGATCAACGGCTGTGTTTATGTTTTGTGATAGTTGTTCATGAGTCCCTTGTTTGTCCTGAGCAGTTAAACTGCCCACTGTTCTTCAGAAAAATCCTCCAGGTCCTACACATTCTTTGCTGTTCCAGCATCTTCTGCATATTTGACTGCTTTCCAACAATGACTATATGATGCTGAGATCCATCTTTTCACACTGAGGATGACTGAGGGACTCGTACACAACTATTACAGAAGGTGCAAACATTCACTGATTCTCAAGAAGGCAACACGATACATTAAGACCCAGGGGGGTGTAAAAATTTGAAAAGGTTGATCGGTGTCAGTTATTATTATTTTGTTCAAAGATCTTATTTTTTTCACTTCGTACTGCCCTTCAGAAACTACAAAAGACATTTACATGATTCCTAGAAGACAAAATAATAACAATTTATCACAATCTCTCTCTCTTTTTTAAAATTATTACCATTTTGCAGATTCTGCAAGGTGTATGTAAACATATGACCTTGACTGTATATCCCTTTGTATTGCTGCACTGCACTATACTACACTGCAATACCAGCATTCAGGACTCTACTACACTACTACAGATAATTTCTATGCTGTCGGCCTTTAGTGAAGATGGTATCAGTGTTCTGACACCACCCTGGGCCATAGCCACACTAATACAGATTCATTTTACAACTCATTTTCAGTACAATGTTGTCTACTTTTGCATTTTTTTAATTTTTTTTTTTTACTTTTTTGTGTTTTTTTTTTTGTCCACAGCAAAAGAATAGGAAAAATAGTGGAAGATTATGTATTAGTAGGAAGATTATGCCATTCACAGAGTAATGTCATAAAGATTTAAGTGACCAAAAAACACTCAGGGTTGGTGACATGATGGTCAGGTGACAACAGACATGAGCACATTTCAAAAACTGTGATCAAAAACACATATATTATGGCCACAAGGTAAAACGGTATGCAGCTTAAAATGTTAAAAAGATTTAAAATGTCCTCCGTGATGTGGACGTTGAGAAACCTGTCACTGCTGAGAGTTTGGTCTGGTTCCCTATAAAATATATATAATAAAGTAATACTTTAAACCTCTAAACGTGACTCCTTCAGTGTCTCCTAAAATCCACAACAAACAGGTTTGTTTTGTCTGGGTTAAGTATGAGGTGGTTGTTGTCGCTTTAGCTCTGCTACCTCGCTGTAGGTGGTTTCATCATTGTTGCTAATAAGGCCAGATATGGTGGTATCAGGGCAAACTTTACAACTTTACAAGTGGCTGTCTAATCCAACCATATGGTCATACACACACTTCAGTGTACCTCACTCTTACTGGCATATTTCTACTTTACATACTGCACAATTTTAATTGTTAGCTGCTTTTCAACTAATATTTTAGCACTGTTTTGTGCTAGAAAATAGATATACACATTTATCTAAGCCACAACTGGGATTTGCTGAGCTCTTACTTCCTGTCTTCTTTCATAATCCTTGCTGTATTTATGTACACATTTGACAGTAAAATTTAATTTCTTAGGCTTTGTGTTACTCGTTGAAACTGTTTTCCAGGAGCCACAGTGGAGAAATCACTCAATGGAGTAAATGCTAGACCGGAGCTCTTTGCTGCTTCATCCAAGAGAGTCCCAGACGTCAACTTCTTCTATCGGTATCACAAGCGATAGAAACTCTTCTCCTTTTTATTAGTATTATATAAAATCCATGTGGGAGCCATTCTGTTTTTGGCCATACTGTTTTTTTTACATAATGCACAAGATTTAGTGTTGCGCTAACTTGTGCAGATCTCCACAGACGACATCTTCTTGCCAGAACGGGCGAAATACAGTACTCACGCTTCGCTGTAACCCTGAGAAGTCCTCTAAAGGAGAAATATCGGTACCCAGGTATAATACCTTCATATGCTCCATGTGATGAGTCTTTACAGTACAAGCTTTAAATGAACATTAATCTTGTTCTGCAGTTGAAATCGCTATGGCGAGGGAACCGCAGTGATATTTCTGCTTTGTCTGCAGCCAGCCTGCCCTCATGGAACTATGGGGTTCATTTGTTCTTTAAACATTTGGCTTGTATTATGAAGTCCCAATAAGACAGTTCTTATATTGGATCATATATCATAAAGACTGTGCCACTAGAACAAAGCTTGTGTTTTGGCTGCACTCACTGCTAAAGTTCTTGTGTTACTTTTCAACTTTTATAATATTACTCTGACTCCACAGTGAAAGTCTCTACACTACAGAGTTTGTAGGTTTTGTGTTTAAATAATGACTTATTTTAATTTTGAAGGGTGACATGGTGGCGCAGCAGGTACCGTTGCCACCAGGGTTCCTGGTTTGATCCTGAGCTTAATTTATTGTCTGTGTAATGTTTTGCATGCTCTCCCTGTGTCTGAAAGGGTTTCTCCGGTTTTCTACCACCTCTCAAAACATGCTGGTAGGTGGATTGGCAATGCTAAATTGAATGTGTATATGTGCAGGGTTTCCTGTGATTGATAGACGAAGGAGGTTTTTTCAGCCAGAGAGCAGGACCAATTATACTTGTATACTTACATCTTGGACTGTCAGCTACAAAGCCTATTAGGGCAAACACTTACAGTTTCACCATTTGGGAGTTTTCTTCTGAAACCAATTCAGAATTGAATTATTTATACAAAAGTTTAGTTAAATTCTTGATTATTGGTGTGTTTACTGTACTGCATTATTTAAGTCAGTTGACAGCACTGAGCAGTCAGCTTGCATATAATTGAGTAGCAACGTGGGTTGTGGTTATGGCTTTGCTGAGAGCTGTGTTGATGTGTGTTTTGATTTTCAGGGAGTGTCCTGCAGGAACCTGTGATGGCTGCACCTTCCACTTCTTATGGGAGAGTTCAAGCGCCTGCCCTCACTGCACTGAGGAAGACTATCACCAGATCGAGGGGGCCTGCAAGGGAGGAGTACAGGTGCTCTTTATTTAGCCTGTGAAAGTTTTCAGTCATACACTTAATGTTGAATCTTTAGTAATAGTAAGTCCTGATAGCTGGATTTTCTTGATGATGATGATATATCACCAATCATCCAGTTAGGACTGGTGGATGTGAACCTGTCAACCTGTACCTGAAGGGGAAGAGACAATTCCTTAAGCACAACAAACCACACGTTTTGGGCAAAGAAGACGACCCTGTGTTCACTTCAGTAGTGATTTTACCTCATGTTCCTCAAGTTTCTCGACTTTAGTTGCCAGTGGGTGTTCTTACTGCATACAAGTCTTGCCTATTTTGGCAAGTCAAGATGTATTCCAGCTAAAAATAAAAAACATTCTGCAGGGAAATGCTTGTGTATAAATTGCATCCGTGCAGTGCATCAGCATGGGCCAAAAACGTTAACTTCTCAGTTACTGACATCTATTTAAGACAAAAGCATTGGCACAGTTCTGTTATACTGTGTTATATCGAACAATTCAAGCCCAACACTTCAAAAAGCTGTGATCAGGAGCTGCGACTGGAACCAATAACATGACTAATCTTATACAGTAAAATAATGAGAAGTGTATCACTGTCCCTCAACACTTTAGTCACCGTATTGCTCCACTTTTTATTTAAGTTAAACACCGCTCAATTTTATTGCATTGCTTCTTCCATGCACTTCTCGTTACCAGTGGTCACTTCACCTCTTATTTTTGAAAACGACCAGCTTGTATTAAAAATGTATGACATCTGGCCACATTTTCATGTTCCACCCAGTATGAATAAATGAGTGACTAAGGCCATTTATGTGAAACTGAAAAAGCCATCTTCAAACAGAAGGGGGAATCCTGAAACACCAATCCCCTAATTATAGAGCTGTCCTGGCAGATTTTAGGTCAATACACACCTCTAGAGCCTGATATCATAGTTATCACATGATGTGATCCACATGTAGTGTTTAAATAGTGTGGATTTCCCCAGCATTCAGTTGAACTAGTGAAGCCTCTCAGATGAGCACTGATGCGTCATGAATTCAAATCCAGTCTCTAAGACTTCATATTCTTGAGGTTCTTGATAAGTTCCATTTATATCAATTCAGTTCTTGATAAGTTCCATTTATATCAATCATTTCAAAAAACAGCATCCTAAACCACAAGTTTCTCAAAAGAGATCGAGAGACATTTGAAGTGAATTTCGGAAAACACCCGCTGAGATATGGAGGAGTCGAGATGCAGTTGAGTGTGTAAGTGTTGCCATGTTTTTCTTTTCAGGACACAGTGTATGTGTGGACAGAGCCACGGCTCTGTACAAGAGGAGTATCTCTGCCAGCAAAGAGGAGCAAGTCATGTAAGATGATGGATTTCTGGCTGAAGGTGGGAGCTGTAGTGGGTGCGTTTAGTGCTGCCCTCCTTGTCGCTCTCACATGCCACTTTTGGAAGAAGAACAAAAAGTAAGACCTTCAACTGTGTGTTCTTAATCATCCACTCAGCTTTCAGAGAGCCGGGCTTACACTATACGGAAAACTATCTCAGCATATGAATATTCATACTGCCCAAATAGATCTCTTGACATGACGGTGAAAATCACAAAGTTGCTCACTCTGTAAGATATCACATGACACAGGTGAGCACACTGATGACCACCATAAGTGGCACACCAATGATGGCACTAGTCACCTTGTTGAGAAGCAGGCAGTACAGTTTTCTGTGCTTAACCTTTATAAGAAAATGAAAGACCAAAGAATATCAATCAGTGATGCTACTATACCGGACAGTTTAAAAAAATTCCATTAAGGTGGTAATCTACAGTCCCCTCTGAAACTATTAGAATGGCATGACGAAACTTACTGCTGATGAGTGGTTTGCATCTTGTGGTTTGGCCTCTATATTTCTGCTCTCAAAGTCTTCTTCACATGATAGATTGTGATACCTTCACCCCTGCTCTGTGGAGGTTGTTGGTGATGTCACTGACTGTTGTGTTTGGGTTTTTCTTTCTCACAATGTTTCTGTCATCAGCTGTTGTTGTTGTTTTCCTTGACTGACTCATTCAGTGTCTATTGCTCAGTACAGCAGTGGTTTCTTTCTTTTTCAGCACATTCCAAATTGTTGCAAATCCTCTGATTGATTTTCCCTCTTTTCTGGTTTACTTTTCTCCTATAGACAGCTCTCTGATCTTCATGTTGGTTTATCCTTTTTAACAACAAATGCAGTCTTCACAGGTGAAACTGAAGGCTAAAACCAAAAGTAGATACTCAGATTATTATTGTTTAAACAGTCAATTTAACAGGACACACCTGGGTAACATGAAGCACCTGTCAGTCACATATTCCGATATTTTTGCTCGCCTACAAATTGGGTGGTCTGATAGAAAATGTGCTATGTTCTATGTTGTTTAACATGGCTACATATAAATACCAGGAGATAAAAGCTGGAATTCTAAACTCTCTTCACATATTCACATTTTGATCTCAAACCCAAATGTCTTCAGTCTACAGCAAAAACAAATGAATTGGCCTTGCTTGCCGTTCCAATAGTTTCGGAGGGGACTGTAGTATGCAGTTATATTAAAACTGTTTTAACAAGCTGGTCACTCACCATGCGCAGCCTTCAGTATGTGAGTATGCACACTATGCTATCGTGGCATACTGACCGTGACAACTAGGCTTCTGATATGAACACTGAATTGTGACACTGCACAATTGCATTTTCAGACTTGTCAGACATTTGTTGTAATCTCTGACAGCTTGGTGGAATGTGTATTAGACACAATGCAGCAAATAGTCAACGAAGGCAAAATCGTTTCTAAATCTTTTCACAATTGTACAGAGTAAGCCTGGCTTGCGCTACGTCATTAGTTGTTTAATTATCTGTTTGTAAATGTGTGTATACAAATGGTGATTCCAATTTTTTCCCCCCTCACTCCTTGTCTAGGCTGGAGTACAAGTATTCCAAGTTGGTGATGTCAGCCAATAAGGAGTGTGAGTTACCAGGAGCAGACAGCTGTGCCATCATGGAGGGCGAGGGAGAGGAGGTGGAGGATGATGTAGTTTACACCAAGCCCTCTTTACTGGGCAAGCTGAAGGCCATCGCTACCAAGGTACATGCTACACCACATGAACTGTGTATACTGTTCTTTCAGTATGTTCTATGCGACTAAGAATACAGACCTCATTGTTGACATCATGCATTAGAGCGCCTTAAACCACAGTGCTGTTGACTTCTTGATTCTGACTGGTCATAATGTGTTGATTCATTTTCTATATTAGCAGCTCAGGCAGTAGTTTATATTAACACATTTTTAATGTGGCTATTATTAGCCTTAGATTATGTAGAGTGTCCACCATGCAGGTCCCTGTGAATAAGTTCTGACCATAGAAACAAGCAGGCACATTAATATAATCCTGTAATTTGAATTACAGCCGAGGCTACTGTCAGAGCTGCTGTTATAGAAAATTAATCAACACCGGATGACCAATCAGATTTGAGATTTCAGCAGCTCTGTGGTATAAAGACGTTTAAAGGAAATCTTAAGTTTTAATTTATCCTGTTCTGTGCCAAGCGTCTCTCTGAGGTGTGGACTATTGTTGGAGGCAAAGGTAATTGTAAGGCTGGTGTATAACTGTTGCCTTAGCATTTGAAATGAAACCTTGCTTATCTGTGGTTACTGTGTAAAATGTCTGAATACAAGAAATGCATGCTTTTTAGAAAGACAGAGACCTTGGTTGAACCTTAGACAGACTTCTTCCCTCTGCCTCTCTTGATGTCTGGGTCCCTCTCCCTTTAATTCTCACAGCAATAGCAAAATCAGTGTGTGTGTGTGTGTGTGTGTGTGTGTGTGTGTGTGCGCACAGCTGTTTGAGTATGTGCCTTGATGTTTAACTGAAGCCTGCTGAAGTAATCACTGAGGGGCTTCTTTAAGATTAAAAGACTATGTTGAGCTGCAGGGAACGATGCAGCGTGCCACGTCGTGTTTGCAGCCAATTAGCGAGAGAGAGAGAGACAGAAATACAGACAGACTGAGTGTGCTAGGAAGGACTTTTTTTCCCCCTTTGGAAGTGGTATTGTTACTTAATGAAATGCGAGAATATAGAATGCAGAGTGAAGCTGAAGATGAAGAAGACTCCCTGTGGGAACACAATTAAATCTCCTTTAGCAGACAGAGACCTTTTCAGACCACAAAACATTAAGTAAGGTTGATTAAACAAGTAAATCAGTGCAAGGTAGTAAACTTAAACTACATTGGTTCTGCTAATCATAGAAGTAAATATTCATTCATGTGATTTCCACAGATAATTGAATGCTTAATATGCACCATGTTGATTTCCATAATTTGTAAAAAAAAAAAAAAAAAAATAAGTGAAGGATGTTAAAATGGGACCAAGTAATGAAAGCCTGTCTTGAGAGCACTGGGATTTTCAGTGAACAAAAGACCTCGGTATTGAGTAATGATGCCCTCGAGCTGTGTAGGCATGTTGCTGGGCTCTGACTCCATTGGTGGTAGATTCCTTCCTTTCTTTTCCTGTCCGCAGCCACACACTTCATGAATACAGTTGAATGTGTGTGCTGGTTGTCTAGGTAACGATGCTGCTTCATCCTTGGGCTGGATAAGGGCCGTGCTTTTGGAAGCGAGCTGACTTCAGGGGCCAGGGTCCAGCTCCGTGCGCCTGGCTACATTTGTTTCACCATGTAAACTGCATGTCGCTGTTTCTAGGGCAACGAGCAGAGCTCCGAGGCTGTCCAGCTGAAATCCTCCCAGCCGGAGAAATGGGTGTGGGGATAGAGGGAGGAGGAAGAGCAAAAGAGACAGGGTGGATGGATGGATAGAGACTTTGAAGCTGCTCTTCATTGGGAACGTGTACGCATGCAGTGGCACTAAGCCAGACAGTGGAAGAGCTTTGGAGTAAAGAGCCGTGGGGATTTGGGCCAGAAGAACAGAAAAGCAGAGCCTGTAAGACGGTTCTGTTTGATGTCATTATCATGTCGCTGTGCAATCTGTCTGTCTGTTGGGTTGTGTGTCTCCTTTTGTAATAATATTATAATACCATTTAGGATTTGGGACTTTATTAGTAGGGTTATGCTACTTTGGGCTGCACACAAATGCTGGAATTTAGGAACAGTTATAACGTATTTGTAAATTGAATCAATGTAAAATATACTAGCTGTGTTTAAACGTGACACCCTGTCAACAGTGTAGTAACGAAGTCTAGACACCAAATCATCTGAACAAATGAAAAGCAACCCAAATAAATCCACTGTGATCACACCTCTCTTAATTAAAAAGTCAAAGTATCTTCAGGAGATATACATAACTGTGAATTTTATAAACTGGGGAGCTGTATGTCAGAGTAATTAAACCTGGCAGCTTTGGGACCCAGTTGATGGATCTAAATCAGGATTCCCTGATACCAGTCCTGAAGAGCTGGGTCCAGCATAGTTTGGTGTTTTCCTTGCTGAAATACACCTGGTTTAACATTGTAGGACTTTTTGAGCAGGAAAATCATTAAACTGTCCTTGAATCCAACTCTCTAGGACTGGTCTAAATATACAGTGGGGTTAAAAAGTATGAGGCCAGACTAAAAATCTAGGATTTTTGTTTCTACTTAAAACTGAAAATAAACAAAGTTTTAGAATTTTGAAAACACGAAAATCTTAAATATTTAAGATGAAAATTTCGCTAAGTCACTATTTAAACTGAAGCAAATGATCATGTTAACGCCTTTGTGCCAAGGTTCACAGTTTCATTGACTACGAGTACCATATTAATCGGAGTTTGTCAATATTCGAATTAGTATTGAGTCATGTAAAAGCCGCAATCCGATTGCATGATTCAGTTTAAGGAAATATTCTGATTCTCCAAATTCTGATCTGAATATGTCTTTTTTAATTGGAAATTTGTTGCATGTAAACACTTATTCAGAAAATCCACTGAAAGGAGATATGTGCGCATGCTCAGCCCGCAGGGAATTGTGGGTGCTAACAGATGCTTAGCTGTAGGCTAGGTATTTAGCAATGGTAACTCAGGCATACTTTCAACAACCATGTATACAGGAATACTCCGATATCTGTATGCATATAAACATTGTATTCGGAATATTGCTGTAACCTGAATATAGACCTTAAACAAAATTTGATGTACATGTAAACGTAGTCACTGAGACTTATCCCTTCCACTGAGGCATGTGCACGGACGACACGCTGATGGATTTGATCTAACATCCGGGTTTTCACAAACTTGTGGAATCCATGCCAGCTTGAGTTCATGCTGTCATTAAAGCAAAATTCATGTACATATTTTTAAGATTCTAAATTTCACTCAATTTGTTGCTGATATAAACTGTAATCAAAAATGTTGTAATAAATTAGAAGAGAATGCAAAATAGAAGCATTTTCACTAGTGGTCTCAGACTTTTGCACCCCATTGTATTTCATGTCATTATTAGCTCCGCCCTCTGAATGCTTCGATATCTATATATGAGCATTTAGGAGATAAGATCTCTTTAGACAGGACAAACTGACTCTAGCAGAAGAGGATGGAGTGCCTTTGCTGTTCCCTTTCATTTTTCCTCTGCTTTTGACAACAGTGAAGTAATTAATTGTATTGAGTGAATATTCATAATATTATTTTACATTGTTCTTGGAGTGAAATGAAAGCCATACCATTGTGTTGTACTGAAATGTGGGGTTTCCTGATATGAGTTTTGATAATAAATTACGATTTGCACTGAAATTGTGTCATTATATTCTGCAGTGGCTTTTGAACTATTTAGAATTTTTTTTTATTTCTATTAACTTTCTGGCTCTTTCCTCACTCCAAATGCCACCTCGTACACGACTCCATGTCCAGCTCTCGCACGGCACTGAGAGTGGATTAGAACGGACTGACTGAAAACCTGAGAAATTGCAATCCTGCTGTTGTTATTTTTTTTTTATAAAGTCCTTCACAAGGTCCATTAGAAAACCACAGAGGAACAGAGGAAGCGCAATTCACAGGTTCTACCCAAAAACTCACACCTTTGCCAACCACACACTAGCTCTGACTCAGACTCGCTCACCTGTCCTCTTTTTCCTGAGAGGAAGTGCTGTAGTTGATAAAAGGTGGCTTTTCAAAGGGTTCAGCACTTCCACTGCATTATTCCAGCTGAAAAATCCCCAGTAAAAAAAAAATTGCTCTCCATTTTCCTTGCTCATATTTAATGCTCAGGCCACTTTAGAAACTCAGCTGGACATCAGCAGAATAATTCACAGCTGAAAGAAGTTTCTGAAAAAAGAACTTTTGGCTTTTTTGTCATAGCAAGACACCTTAATCTCTTGAGTTGCCCAGTGGAAAGAACTCTAAAGAGATCTTATGGATAATATATGTATGGGTATTACTCCTCACCCTATATACTATATGTACACATGTAACAAAAAGAAAATTGACACAAAACAGATATACAACAGTAGGTTATTATTTATTATATCATATCCTTGTTAATGCACACACACACACACACACACACACACACACACACACACTGCACCATGGGTACTGATCTATTGCTTTGTGTTTGCTTGTATTGTGTTTTTCCAACACAGGGTTCCTTAACAATAAAGTTACACTGTATATAAACTGGGAGCATACAGATAGACAGAGGAAGACAAACATTCCTCTGTAAAAGTGTTGTATCAAATCCACACCCGGCCCACTGGATCCACACGTAAACCTTCACCATGACAGATCCAAATCCAACTCACAATAAGAAGAGCATTACTTGTGATTAAACCTTTGACGTCAGCCATAAATAAAAATGTCTGCTCATTTTGATATAGAATATGTCCACTCTGCTAGCAACATGACATGCATGAAGAAGGCAGATTTTGGGAGTGTAAGGCACAAACTTCATTGCAGATAGGCCTCAGACTGCTGAGGCTTGTGGACCACTGAAAAAAAAGCTGCTTTCCATAATCCTTTACTTTTTTTCCCTTCTACATACACACATAGTCCCCTGTAGTTTAATTTCAAGCACCAACCTTCTATTTTTACTTTACATGTCTCTTATTTTGTCGACACTTACCAGTTCACACTGGCATCTAGAGAATATTTTACAGTACAGATTAACAGTAAAATGGGCAACAGAGCTTGTAATGTAGATTCATTTACGTGTGATCTAGAATAAAAGTTACAGCTTGTAACGAAGGGTCCACAGCGTGAGGATCCATATGCGACTTTATTAAACAATGTGACAAATGTGTTCAAACAGGTTGGAGGTCAATTAACGGCAAAGCCAATTCCAAAATCGTACTCAAACAGGCGAAAGGTCAGGGCAGGCAGCAAAAGATCAACAAACAGAATAAATAGTCCAAGATTCAAACACAGGCTGAGAAAATAAACGGAGATGGAGAAGATAAACGGGAAATGGAGTCCATAGGAAAAGTCAACATTCAGGTGATGGTGCCACCGAAGCTTGATTTGTGGACCCACGTACCTGGGGCTGAGTTTCCTGCATGGTAGGTGGAGTCGGAGATCGCGGGTGGAGAGCCAAAACCATTGACCGGGGTTGTATTCTGGGTTGGGATGGTGATGATCCGCTTGTTCTTTTTGTCACTTGAGAGTTCGTTGGAGGTGGGTGTGGACCTGGGTCCAGGTGGCCTCACTTCTCTGGAGCCAGTCCTTGATGGCCGGGAGTTCCATGGGCTCCCCTGCCAAGGGGAAAGGGGAAGTTGGAAACCAAGCACACAATGGAATGGAGTCAGGCCTGTTGAGGATTTGCGTATAGGATTCTGTGCATATTCTGCCCAGAAAAATTAGCGGCTCCAGTCTGACTGGTTCTTGTTACAGTTGGCCTTGAGAAACGGGTGACTTCTTGATTGAGGCGTTCCGTTTGACCGTTGGCTTGTGGGTGATATCTCGAGGTTAGGATGACATTTACGTTGAGTTACTTGAAGTCTGCCCAAACATGAGAGGTGAACGGTGGCCCTCGGTCGGAGACGATATCTTATAGTAGGCCATAGAGTCTGAATATGTAGTTACATAGGTGTTCCACAGTTTCAAAAGCAGTGGGTAGTTTCGGCAGTGGAATTAGACAACAGGCTTTGGAAAAGCGGTCGATAACAATGAGTATGTTAGTGTGACCCTAAGAAACTGGAAGGTCCGTCACAAAATCTATGGCGATGTGGGACCATGGGAGTTGAATTGTGGGTAGCGGTTGTAGTAGCCCGGTGGGGGGTTGTCTGGGTGACTTACTGAAGTGGAACAGTTCCGAGTGTAGTTAATGGTATCAGCCTGCATGGTGGGCCACCAAAACTGGTTGTGTACTAACTAGAGGGTGGTGGTGATTCCAGGATGACCAGAGCTGTGGAAGGAGTAGACCCAGTGGATGACCTTCTTGCAGAGCAAGGGAGGAACGTAGGTCTTGTTAGGGTGAAGCTTGTGGTAGAAGCTTGCGGGAGAAGTACGCATATGGGAAGAGCTAAGGGGGAGCCCCATCACATTGGGAGAGAGCGGCTCCGATGCCAGTGTTGGAAGCATCCACGTCAACAATGAATGGGCGATCTGGGTCGGGACGCTGAAGATTGGGTGTAGAGGTGAAACAGCCCTCGAGGTTGTGAAAGGACTTGATGGCTGCTGGGGTCCAGGAGAGTCGAGAGCCCCCCTTCTTTATCATTGAAGTAAGTACTGAAGCCTCTAATAAAGGGTCTGTAAAAGTTGGCAAAACCCAGAAAACATTACAGTTATTTGATAGTGGTGAGTTTTGGCCATTTTACCACTGCCTTTACCTTTTTGTTCTCCATCGCCATTTCCTTGGGACTGATCACAGTCGCACCTAGAAAGGATGTTGACGTTTGATAGAACTCACTTCTCAAACTTGCTGTACAGCTGATGAGTAAAGAAGTTGTAGGACTGCTTGAACATGCTTGACATGTTCCTTGTAGGTGTCTTAATAGATGAGGATATTGTCGATGTATACAATGACCCAGCGAATAAGCATGTCTCAGAAAACATCATTATTGAAAGATGGACACTGATGGACTATTGACCAGCGTGAAAGTCATGACGAGGTATTCGTAGTCCCCCGTGCTGGTACTGAACGACATCTTCCACACATCACCCTCATGAATGCACATTAGGTTGTACGCGTTGCGCAGGTCAAGTTGTGTGTTCTACCTGGTCCTGCGGAGTTGTTCAAGGGCTGATGGAACCAAAGGCAAAGGGTAGCGGAACATGACTGATTTTATTTAGACCGTGGTAATTGATACATGGGCGGAGTCCTCCGTCTTTTTTGTTCACAAAGACGAACTCGGCTGATGCTGGTGAGGTTGAAGGTCTGATAAAGCCCTGGCATAACGGCGTAATGGATATGACTGGCCCCCAGGAGGCGTCCGTCTAGCGCTACCACTGCCAAGAGAGAGTCACAAGGTTTTAGTGGTATGGCCTGAGCATTGGCAAAATCTTTATTAATGAAATTACCCGCTGCCACTGAATCAAGCATGGCAGTAGTTATCACAGATCTCCCCGAGAACTCAAGAATGACTGGCAGTTGAAGACATGAGGTAGAGAGCATGAGGGTACTAAATGTACTCACCGTAGTGGAGCATCATTGGCATCAAACTGGGCTGATCCTCAGATGACCAGGTTGACCACAGTACAGACAGACATGCTGTCTTCGGCAACGGTCTCTCTCTTCCAGGGTAAGGTGAGCACGTCTGATCTGCATGGGCTCAGGGTTGTTAGCATTGAAAGCAGCCGTCGGCCTGGGAATTTCTGTGCTGGTTGGTCTTCATGCCCTGATTAGGTTATCAATGCGGATGGCTATTTCGATAAACTGATCCAAAATTTTACTTTCGTCATGGCACACCAGCTCTGCCTACAGCTCCAGATGTAATCCACTGCAGAATAGTAGCTTGAGGGTATCCTCACTTCACCCAGTCTGAGCTGCGAGTGTGCGAAAAGTCAGAGCATACTCTGCAACGGTTTCTCTCCTCTGGCAGAGGGAAATTAGTTGGTCACCAGCATCTCTGCCCCCCCACCGGGTGCTCGAACACCTCCTGAAACTGCTGGAGAAAGTCACTGAACGACGGGAAGGTTGAGCAATTGTTGTTCCATACCATCATCGCCCAATCCAAGGCTTTCCTGGTTAGCAGCGAGCACACAAAGGCAATATGGCTTTCATCCACGGGGTAGAGCATGGGTTGTTGACTCACAAACAGGGGAGTAAAAAGCCCTTGGAGTTGCCGGGAGAGCCATCGGATCTCTCCGGAAAGGAGAGACGTGGATTGGTGGTGATTGTGCTGGTGGAGGTTGAGATTCCTGCTTGAGGAGACGGCGGAGCTGGAGGGCGAGGCGTTGGTAACTGGAGGCATTGTAGCGCCTTCACTAATTCATTGGATAAGGACGTTAGCCGTTCCAGTTGCTGCTGATGTACCATTATCACTTTAGCTCGAAGGGTCCATGGAGTGAGGATCCTTATGCAGCTTTATTAAACAACACGACAAACGTATACAAACAGGTTGAGATCAATCACTGACAAACAGAGCATCAAAGGTAATTCCAAGAGCATAGTCAGCAAACAGGCAAAAGGTCAGAGCAGGCAGCGAAGGATCACTGAACCGATTAAACAGTCCAAGGGTCAAACACAGGCAGCACAAACAAACAGTAAACACTCAGTAACGTTAGCAAGGGCAAAACAAGACTTCGCAGAGAGTGCGTATGTGAGTGTGTCTTAAATAGAGAGTCCAATGAGAAACAGGTGTGGTGGTAGTCAGTTCTGGATGTGTGGTTATGGGAAATGGAGTCCATAGGAAAAGTCAATACTCGGGTGATGGTGCCCTCTGGTGATAAGTGGGAGGAACCACCGAGGCTTGATTCGTGACACAGCTAGGATGGGACTTGTTGATTATTCTCTGAAAAGTATTTGTGTGCATGTGTTATCTTACTGGAAGACAAAGTACATGTTGATCTGGCAAATGACGTTTTACCCCCCATAACTATTGTATTGATTTTAGCCAGAAGCTATTTGTAGCCAGGGGAAATATAAATGTATACTACGTGCAAAAATTTTTAAAGCCACTTTCTGCATACTAGTTAGGTCTCTATAAAGCCACCAGTCTGGGAGTGTAAGGGCTAACACTTGCTAGCAAACTTGGCCTTAGGTTTACTCAATAATAAAACTAATGTTAGCTAGCTTTTTTTTTTTTTAAAGGTTTTAATTGCACAATATGTTAATTATATGAGACTTTGGCTGTGTCTTAGTTAGCTCCTTAGCTCCCTAGGTCATGAATCAGTATATTGTGTACACAAGTTCGTACACTCCATTGGTGGTAGATTCCTTCCTTTCTTTTCCTGTCCGCAGCCACACACTTCATGAATGCAGTTGAATGTGTGTGCTGGTTGTCTAGGTAACGATGCTGCTTCATCCTTGGGCTGGATGAGGACCGTGCTTTTGGAAGCGAGCTGACCTTATGGGCCAAGGTCCAGCTCCATGCGCCTGGCTACATTTGTTTCATCATGTAAACTGCATGTCGCTGTTTCTAGGGCAACGAGCAGAGCTCCGCAGCTGTCCAGCTGAAATCCTCCCAGACGGAGAAATAGGTGTGGGGATAGAGGGAGGAGGAAGAGCAAAAGAGACAGGGTGGATGGATGGATAGAGACTTTGAAGCCGCTCTTCACTTGGGAACGTGTACGCATGCAGTGGCACTAAGCCAGACAGTGGAAGAGCTTTGGAGTAAAGAGCCGTGGGGATTTGGGCCAGAAGAACAGAAAAGCAGAGCCTGTAAGACGGTTCTGTTTGATGTCATTATCATGTCGCTGTGCAATCTGTCTGTCTGTTGGGTTGTGTGTCTCCTTTTGTAATAATATTATAATACCATTTAGGATTTGGGACTTTATTAGTAGGGTTATGCTACTTTGGGCTGCACACAAATGCTGGAATTTAGGAACAGTTATAACGTATTTGTAAATTGAATCAATGTAAAATATACTAGCTGTGTTTAAACGTGACACCCTGTCAACAGTGTAGTAACGAAATCTAGACACCAAATCATCTGAACAAATGAAAAGCAACCCAAATAAATCCACTGTGATCACACCTCTCTTAATTAAAAAGTCAAAGTATCTTCAGGAGATATACATAACTGTGAATTTTATAAACTGGGGAGCTGTATGTCAGAGTAATTAAACCTGGCAGCTTTGGGACCCAGTTGATGGATCTAAATCAGGATTCCCTGATACCAGTCCTGAAGAGCTGCAGTCCAGCATAGTTTGGTGTTTTCCTTGCTGAAATACACCTGGTTTAACATTGTAGGACTTTTTGAGCAGGAAAATCATTAAACTGTGCTTGAATCCAACTCTCTAGGACTGGTCTAAATATACAGTGGGGTTAAAAAGTATGAGGCCAGACTAAAAATCTAGGATTTTTGTTTCTACTTAAAACTGAAAATAAACAAAGTTTTAGAATTTTGAAAACACGAAAATCTTAAATATTTAAGATGAAAATTTCGCTAAGTCACTATTTAAACTGAAGCAGATGATCATGTTAACACCTTTGTGCCAAGGTTCACAGTTTCATTGACTATGATATTAATCGGAATTTGTCAATATTCGAATTAGTATTGAGTCATGTAAACGCCACAATCCGATTGCACGATTCAGATTAAGGAAATATTCTGATTCTCCAAATTCCGATCTGATTTCCACCCCTGGAATATGCCTGTTTTTATCTGAAATTTGTTGCATGTAAACACTTATTCAGAAAATCCACTGAAAGGAGAAATGTGCGCATATCTCTTCTCATCCCTTCCACTGAGGCACGTGTACGGACAACACGCTGATGGATTTGATCTAACATCCGGGTTTTCACAAACTTGTGGAGTCCATGCCAGCTTGAGTTCATGCTGTCATTAAAGCAAAATTCATGTACATATTTTTAAGATTCAAAATTTCACTCGGTTTTCTGCTGATATAAACTGTAATCAAAAATGTTGTAATAAATTAGAAGAGAATGCAAAATAGAACATTTTCACTAGTGGTCTCAGACTTTTGCACCCCATTGTACTTATTGTCATTATTAGCTCCGCCCTCTGAATGATTCGATATCTATACAGTGCATCCGGAAAGTATTCACAGCGCTTCACTTTTTCCACATTTTGTTATGTTACAGCCTTATTCCAAAATGTATTAAATTCATTATTTTCCTCAAAATTCTACAAAAAATACCCCATAATGACAACGTGAAAAAAGTTTTGTTTGAAATCTTTGCAAATTTATTAAAAATAAAAAAACAAAAAAGCACATGTACATAAGTATTCACAGCCTTTGCTCAATACTTTGTTGAAGCTCCTTTGGCACCAATTACAGCCTCAAGTCTTTTTGAGTATGATGCTACAAGCTTGGCACACCTATTTTTGGGCAGTTTCTCCAATTCTTCTTTGCAGAACCTCTCAAGCTCCATCAGGTTGGATGGGGAGAATCGGTGCACGGCCATTTTCAGATCTCTCCAAAGATGTTCAATCGGGTTCAAGTCTGGGCTCTGGCTGGGCCACTCAAGGACATCGTTGTCCCGTTGGAAGATGAATCTTCGCCCCAGTCTGAGGTCCAGAGTGCTCTGGAGCAGGTTTTCATCAAGGATGTCTCTGTAAATTGCTGCATTCTTCTTTCCCTCGATCCTGAGTAGTCTCCCAGTTCCTGCCGCTGAAAAACATCCCCACAGCATGATGCTGCCACCACCATGCTTCACTGTAGGGTTGGTATTGACCAGGTGATGAGTGGTGCCTGGTTTCCTCCAGGCGTGACACTTGCCATTCAGGCCAAAGCGTTCAATCTTTGTTTCATCAGACCAGAGAATTTTGTTTCATCATGGTCCGAGAGTTCTTCAGGTGCCTTTTGGCAAACTCCAGGCGGGCTGTCATGTGCCTTTTACTGAGGTAGTGGCTTCTGTCTGGCCACTCTACCATACAGGCCTGATTGGTGGAGTGCTGCAGAGATGGTTGTTCTCCTGGAAGGTTCTCCTCCCTCCACAGAGACATGCTGGAGCTCTGTCAGAGTGACCATCGGGTGTTTGGTCACCTCCCTGACTGAGGCCCTTCTCCCCCGATCGCTCAGTTTGGCCAGGCGGCCAGCTCTAGGAAGAGTCCTGCTATTTCCAAACTTCTTCCATTTACGGATGATGGAGGCCACTGTGCTCATTGGGATCTTCAATGCTGCAGAAATGTTTCTGTACCCTTCCCCAGATCTGTGCCTCGTTACAATCCTGTCTCGGAGGTCTACAGACAATTCCTTGGACTTCATGGCTTGGTTGTGCTCTGACATGCATTGTTAACTGTGGGACCTTATACAGACAGGTGTGTGCCTTTCCAAATCATGTCCAATCAACTGAATTTACCACAGGTGGACTCCAATCAAGTTGTAGAAACATCTCAAGGATGATCAGTGGAAACAGGATGCACCTGAGCTCAATTTTGAGTGTCACGGCAAAGGCTGTGAATACTTATGTACATGTGCTTTTTTTGTTTTTTATTTTTAATAAATTGGCAAAGATTTCAAACAAACTTCTTTCACGTTGTCATTATGGGGTATTGTTTGTAGAATTTTGAGGAAAATAATGAATTTAATCCATACTGGAATAAGGCTGTAACATAACAGAATGTGGAAAAAGTGAAGCGCTGTGAATACTTTCCGGATGCACTGTATATGAGCATTTAGGAGATAAAATCTCTTTAGACAGGACAAACTGACTCTAGCAGAAGAGGATGGAGTGCCTTTGCTGTTCCCTTTCATTTTTCCTCTGCTTTTGACAACAGTGAAGTAATTAATTGTATTGAGTGAATATTCATAATATTATTTTACATTGTTCTTGGAGTGAAATGAAAGCCATACCATTGGGTTGTACTGAAATGTGGGGTTTCCTGATATGAGTTTTGATAATAAATTACGATTTGCACTGAAATTGTGTCATTATATTCTGCAGTGGCTTTTGAACTATTTAGAAAATGTATTTATTTCTATTAACTTTCTGGCTCTTTCCTCACTCCAAATGCCAACGCGTACACGACTCCATGTCCAGCTCTCGCACGGTGCTGAGAGTGGATTAGAACGGACTGACTGAAAACCTGAGAAATTGCAATCCTGCTGTTGTTGTTATTTTCCTTCACAAGGTCCATTAGAAAACCACAGAGGAACAGAGGAAGCGCAATTCACAGGTTCTACCCAAAAACTCACACCTTTGCCAACCACACACTAGCTCTGACTCAGACTCACTCACCTGTCCTCTTTTTCCTGAGAGGAAGTGCTATAGTTGATAAAAGGGTGGCTTTTCAAAAGTTTCAGCACTTCCACTGCATTATTCCAGCTGAAAAATCCCCAGTAAAAAAATTTGCTCTCCATTTTCCTTGCTCATATTTAATGCTCAGGCCACTTTAGAAACTCAGCTGGACATCAGCAGAATAATTCACAGCTGAAAGAAGTTTCTGAAAAAAGAGCTTTTGGCTTTTTTGTCATAGCAAGACACCATAATCTCTTGCGTTGCCCAGTGGAAAGACCTCTAAAGAGATCTTATGGATAATATATGTATGGGTATTACTCCTCACCCTCACCCTATATACTATATACTATATACTATATGTAAGCATGTAACAAAAAATGACACAAAAGCGATATACAACAACAGTAGGTTATTATTTATTATATCATCATATCCTTGTTATTGCACACACTGCACCATGGGTACTGTTCTATTGCTTTGTGTTTGACCAGAGTTCAAAAATTCAACACAGGGTTCCTTAACAATAAGTTACACTGTATATAAACTGGGAGCATACAGATAGACAGAGGAAGACAAACATCCCTCTGAAAGAGTGTTGTATCAAATCCACACCCGGCACACTGGATCCACACGTAAACCTTCACCATGACAGATCCAAATCCAACTCACTATAAGAAGAGCATTACTGGTGATTAAACCTTTGACATCAACCATAAAAAAAAAATGTCTGCTCATTTTGATATAGAATATGTCGAGTCTGCTAGCAACGTGACATGCAGGAAGAATCAGGGAGTTGCAGATTTTGGGAGTGTGAGGCACAAACTTCATTGCAGATAGGCCTCAGACTGCTGAGGCTCCTAGAGCACTAAAAAAAAAGCTGCTTTCCATAATCCTTCACTTTTTTCCTTCTACATACACACATAGTCCCCTGTAGTTTCATTTCAAGCTCCAACCTTCTAATTTTACTTTACATGTCTCTCTTGTTTTGTCGACACTTACCAGTTCGCACTGGCATCTAGAGAATATTTTACAGTACAGATTAACAGTAAAATGGGCAACAGAGCTTGTAATGTAGATTCATTTATGTGTGTTCTAGATTAAAGGTTACAGTTCAGATGAAACTTGTTGAGTATTCTCTGAAAAGTATTTGTGTGCATGTATTATCTTACTGGAAGACAAAGTCCATGTTGTTGATCTGGCAAATGACCCTTTCCCCCCATAACTATTGTATTGATTTTAGCCAGAAACTATTTGTAGCCAGGTGAAAATATAAAGGTATACTATTTGCACCGATTTATTTAAAGCCACTTTCTGCACACTAGTTGGGTCTCCATAACGCCACCAGTCTGGGAGTGTAAAGGCTAACACTTGCTAGCAAACTTGACCTCAGGTTTACTCAATAATAAGACTAATGTTAGCTATCTTTTTTTAAATTTTATTTTAATTACACAATATATTAATTATATGAGATTGTGGCTGTGTCTCAATTAGCTCTCTAGCTCCCTAGGTCATGAATCAGTATATTGTGTACACGAGTTCGGGCACTGGTAAGGACCCTGGCTCACTGCACATTGGGACACTTTCTGGTGATATGACTACGTACTCATGTTGTAAAACGTCACCAGCATTTATCAACAACAGGAAGGACCAATATCTTTCTGACATTATATGTCATCTAAATTTGTTAGCTATCATGGTACTGTCATGGTACTTCAAGCAGGATTGTAGGCTAGCTAGTGGATTAAAAAACATTTTTTTAAAACCTTTAAAGTCATCAGACTCAAATAAATCATATTTAGAATACTAATAAAGTTAAAAGTCGCTAATGTAAGTAATCATTTGAGAGTTACAACAACGATAACAAGCTACTTACATTTGTAGACAAAGTTGCCTGAGAGTTCGTCTACCATTCTTTTCAAGCTGAGGCTTCAGAAAATATGATATAATTTCCAGTAAGGGAACATATTGCTCATCGATGCTCCCTGGTTATGTGGTGCATTGTGGGATTTTTTAGGGAGCAAACGATCCAGTACACTGGAAGGATTTTGCGATTGAGACAGCCCATAAAATTGCAGACTCTCTCATCAGTGTCCTGACTAGTGAACTAGGGAGCTGATTGAGGCACACCCTAATACTTGTTAGCAACTAGCAGCTAAATGAAACAACCTTGGCTGGAGAGGTGACATTTATTCACAAACAAGTAGCCTAATTTAAACCACAGCAACCCTGATGAGGCAGTTACTAAGGATTAATGAAAGAATGTGGTCTCCAGTGCATACCAGTTTGATTCAGTTACATCCCAATCTGTTAGGTATGCATATTTTTTTTGTCATTTGAGGGTGCAAATAGTTATATGTACCTGGGTGCAAATAGATTCTTTTACTTTAACAATCTATACGAATTACATTGTTTGTGCTTATTGTCACAGCAGTAAATCATGAACGCATCATTTCTACATCAGTGTTGTGTCAGTTTGCCCCAAGTTATTACATTACATTTCAAAAACTGTAAAACTTAAAATGTACTTTGACTTGACACTTGAGTAAACCATCACGTGAGATGACTGCCTGCCAAAGCAAGATTAAACACACGCCAAGTCCAGTGATATGACTACACATTTCAACCCGTCACATAAAATGTACCCCCTCCTTCAAAATGTAGAAATGTATAAAACAGTCAGATGTAAAAAATAATACACATGTAAAAAAAGTGGCTCAGCAACCCCTAAAGGTCTAGAGGAAGCTTTCATATCAAACTACTAAACACATGATAAGGCACAAAGAGCCATTAAACACCGGATCACCGTTTACACGCACTCCTGTCTCACAAAGCACTTTATGCATTGCAGAAATACCACATGTTTGTAAGGGTTTAACAATCAGAAGCACTTTGTGCATGCTTTGTGAGAAGCAGTTTATGAAAAGCACTAGCGGACGATATGAATGCTTACTAAAAGGACTGTGAGACTTCCATCCTCTGGTCAGCCACTCGTTACACTCCCGACATCAATGTTACTCCTATAATGCTATCACCTTGTGTGGTTAAAACCGTCATTAGGATTATTTACAAAATATACAACATATAAATACATACAGAACAGATTGTTACAACGAGGCCTACAAAAGAATACGACCAGGTTTGTCCAGTATTGCAGGCGTAGCCACGCAACACTTTCCTTTCAGTAATAAATTCATCATAGTCCAATGGTGAAACATTTCGTCGTCGAAATGTTTTTTTTGCTCCTCTGTTTCTCTACAACAATTTCAGTTAATATGTACAAGCCCTATAAAATAATTTAATAATAACAATAGTGATCATAATACACACTTTCTACACACTGTGGACAGGAGGAGTTCTTGGATGGAGCACAATGTGTGCTGATTGGCTAACAGTCGCTAAAGAGCAATACGTTGATGAGGGGTCACAGAGAGGAAGTGGTGGAGTCGACGATCTCTCTGCCATTACACACCGTCGGAACACAGTGGCCACTCACAGATGCTGCACAGAGAGAGAGAGAGAGAGAGAGAGAGAGAGAGAGAGAGAAAGAGAGAGAGAGAGAGAGAGAGAGAGAGAGAGAGAGAGAGAGAGAGAAAGTCAGAATTAGAATGAGTCAGAGAGAGACAGAATCATAATTCTGCTAACTACGGCTTTAAAAAGCAAAAAAGACGTTCAGTTTTTCTCCACTGCTCATCCACCTTGCCTTCTTTCACTCCATTTCTTTGTGTCTGTCATAGTATTTATGAAAAATAAAGTATAAATAAAGATGAAACTGTTTACATGATTTATTTCTTTATTTATTTTGCCTATGAATTAAACATTAGAGCCAAGGCACTGGGCTCTGCTTGGGCCTGTTCATGTGAAGCAGCGGGAATTACTGTTCTCTTTTCAGCTCCAGGATATAAACGTCTTCATCAGGTGACAATACTGATACACAAATTATGCCTCACGTAGAGAAACCAATAATTAACAATCACTGCAAGCTGCTTATTTAACCAGCGGAAGCAGAATCTGTTCAGCCTTTTGTGATACCTTTTATTGTTTCTTGAAATGAATCTCATAATTCTCCCTACAAATAATCCAAGATGAATTGTTGCTTGTTAATTTAGGAACACTTTAGAGTGGCGGTCACGACACTTACATATGCCCTCCCCGACAAACATACTGTACATGAACATGTATGATATATAAAGCTTATTACAACAAGCGCCAATTGTCATTAAGGCTGCTTTAGTCCCTTTGAGCTGAGTTAAATGACAAATGTCATGGATGTCATGGATTGTGTTAGCACACATACTTTCCAGACTAATTGGTGATTGCAGCTCATGGACCTTTATGGGTCAGAAAAAATATACATAACTGTCATTACAGTGTTCTGGCACTTTTATAATTAAATTTTTTTTTATATATACATATATAAAATATGCTTTCCTTAAAGGCCAGAACTCTAGTGGACATCACCTTAGCAAAGGGAAATGCATATTTTGATACTGATACTATTTATTTTGTCATACACATGAACTTTTGCATTCAACCGTAATACCATGTTAATATTACAGGTTCAGAAAGCCAAGGCAAAAAATCAGATCATACATCTATGATGAAACTATTTGGCTGACACCTGGCAAGGAAACTAATCATCTTTCAAGCTACCCAGATTAAAAATTAAGGTAATATTTGAGGACTCCATTAAACCACTCATTTGTAATTTGTACAACCTCATGAGGAAGTGAACTTGCTGAAATAGCTCTTGTATTATATTGGTTCATATACAATGTGCAATGTAATCACTAAAAGATCTAATATGTAAAATGATGATCTGGGATATTTCTTTAGGCAAGCTCTGATAGACTGTGTTCTCTTACGGCAATAGAAGTCTTTGATGGCTCCTCACCGTGTGACGCATAGGTAGCAGGAGGACCACTGACGCTGAAGCGGTTCAGGTTGAGCCGGTGACTGGTTACGTTTTTCTGGGGTTGGAACATGATGATGTGGACTTTAGGAGCAAACATGCAGCCCAGTACCACAAAACCACTGAGACTCACCGATATACACATTGTGGTGGTCTGAACCTAGAGGAGAGACAGTGACAGTTCATTCAATACTTACAATGGTAGTTAGCACTGTGGCTGCATAAATAGTGTTTGATTAGATGTTATTTGGACATCTTCCATTAACAGGCTAATCTCTCCGGAAGGCTTAGATTTTCTCTTCTAGTGCTTCCCTGACAATCTTTCCTGGATTACAACTGTGACTGAGGCATTAAGCAGATGAAGAATAGATAGGAAGTGAGGACACTAAAATGCAACAAAGGGTTTCCCTTCAATGATGACCTCAAGTAAAACCCTGTTAGAAAGCTAGGAACCCCTAACCATTCAAAGGACCCTCAAAGAACCCAATTTTCTAAGAGCATGGAGGGTTTAACATTTAAACATGGTCTCAAGTAGAACCCTGTTAGAACTGTAAGAATGTTTACCTATTTAAAGAACCACTAAGAAACCCCCTAATTTCTAAGAATGTGGAGGAACCCTGTTTTCTAGGAATGCAGATAATTTCCCTTCAACTGTAGTCTCAAGTAGAACCATGTTAGAAATTTAAGAACCTTTACCTATCCAAAGAACCACTGAGGAACTCTATTTTCAAAGAGTGTGGAGGGTGCCCTGTTTTCCTAGAGTGTGGAAGGCTTTCTAATGGCACTTTTCCACTGCACAGTATGGCTCGACTCGACTCAACTCTACTCACTTTTTGGGGGCTTTCCACTGTGGATAGTACCTGGCACCTGGCACTTTTTTTGTACCACCTCGGTCGAGGTTCCAAGCGAACCAAGCTGATACTAAATGTGAGCCACGCGCTGAGGGAGTAGGGAATTCTCCTTCACGAGTGGTTCTGTATTGTGCCTGAATAAATGTGTGTCATTTAATACATACTTTGCATATGGTAATATTCTATTAATTGAAAATTATGTATCATTGACCTCATTACAGATAAAATTATGACAAAGGTTTCTGTCTAAGATTTTCACATCTTGCTTGTTACCGATTTCCAAACAGGCATTTATTGACGTCGCTCCTGTCACGGCTAAATCTAATTTAGTCATATAGCGCACTATGTAGGTTGTAGAATGCTGTTATTTTACATCCTTAATAGGGTCCATGTTCAGTGAACAGAAAAGGCATTTGGAATACAGCCTGACTGGGTATTTGTACAAGGCTTTGATAATACAACATTATTCCTGCGTGAAGGTGAGTGGAAGATGGCACCCACGTTAAGGTGGCACTAAACTGCAGTGAAACGCAAGCTCAGAAAAGTAAAGCGAGCCAAGTCGAGCTGAGCTGTACCGTGCAGTGGAAAGGTGGCTTAAGAGTGTGGAGAAACCCTGTTTATACATCTAAGGAACCACAAAGGAACCATATATTCTAAGGCTATAAAGGATCCCTGTATCTAAGAGTGTAGAGGAACCAGGGTTTCTAGACACTCTTAGAAAACATGGTTCCTCAAGGGATCTTTGGATGATTACAAGTTCTTAGCTTTCTAACAGGGTTTTACTTGAGATCATCTTTATAGAAGTAAACCTTGTTTTCAAGAGTGTGGATGCTTTCATATTGAAGGGAATAAAGACATGGTATCTGTTTTTTAGTTCGAGTACTCCACTGGACACATGGCATAATAGCAAGAGCGAGACACTATACTTGTCTCAGTTCTTGATAGCGGAATTGGTATTCCTTCATCTGCTTTGTTCTGTCTCTTCCTCTCTGTCTTGCCTTTTTCTCAGCCTGGTCATATCTGTAAAGTCTCACAGTGGTTTGATAGGTGTCAGCACTCTGTGTTACAACTGTGTGTCTCAGAGGACCAGACCCTCTCTTACAGAAATGCTCTTTTTCCACACTTCATTGACTGCAGCCTTGAAAGACCCACAAAACAGACTGAGCAGACTGAGAAACGTCCTGCTCACGTCAGCAGGTCGTGTGTCTATACAGCAATGCAGAGTTAGAGAGCGTGACTTCTGACTGTGTATGCAATCCATATGATACATGACTAATTATCTGAGAAATGCTGAGGAGCTTCATTGCTTGCAATCCACTAATATTCATTATGAAGGGCTGACTGATTCTGGGGTTTTAAATATCTCTCTACTTTTATTCAGCTAATTCCAAGCGTCCTTTGCACGTCCTAGGATGTTATATTATTGTTTATTGGTATGCATCTATGCTTTGCAAGTACAATTCATATATTCATTTATTCATCTGCAATAATGTGTTAGTTATGGTGGAGCCTATCCCAGGAACCCATTGGAATGCACCCTGGGTGGTATGCCAGTCCATCACAGAGCATTGGCAATACAATTTCCTGATGATTTCAATAACCCTGCTGATTCTCAATTCTCCATTCCATTTTATAAACTCCGTGTAACTCAGTAACATTTAAATCAATTCAGTTAATTCCTTTTCATTATACAGACGGCACATACCCTGTAGTCACTAGATGTGACATAGAAGATGGGCAGGAAGGCAAGCCAAATGATGCACGTGGTATACATGGTGAAGCCGATGAACTTGGCCTCGTTGAAGTTCTCAGGGCACTTGCGGGTCTTGAATGCGTAGACAGTGCAGAGCACCACCAGAACAACATCGTAGCTGAGAGACAACAGCATGCTGGAATCCCGGACATTGCATTTGAGAATGACCGTCTGACGCTTCTCAGGCAGTGTGAAGCGCCGAGTGCCAGGTAACTCCAGCAGCAGCCACATAGACACAAGCAGAAGCTGGACAGAGATGAGTGCCAGGCAGATGAATACCTGTGAGCTAGGGCTGATAAAGCGTGGCCGCTGTACACCACCATCTTTCACACCACTGAAGATGCGGGCGATGCGGTTGGTCTTCGTCAGCAATGCAGAGTAGCAGACTGCGAAGGAGGTTCCAAGGCCGAGACGCCGCAATGCACACACGGCCGGCGAAGGCTTGGCAATAAAGACAAAAGTCATGGAGTAGGACATGAGGACTCCAAGTAGCAGGATGTAGCACAGCTCCCGGCCAGAGGCCTTGACCAGTGGTGTTTCATTATGGCGAATAAATACGGTGAAGACCAGTGAAGTACAAATGAAGCCCACGCAAGCAATGGAGACAGGCCCAATAGCCCAGGCATCCTCCCACATGATGTAGTCCTCAGGCAAGTCGTAGCAACCACTCAGGTCTGCCCGAGGCCACTGGCCCAGGGCACATGGTGCGCAAGTGAATTCATCCGGCAGATATTCATAGGGTTCGCAAGGTGTGCAGATCCAGCAGCAGTACTCGCCTGCTTGCATCTTCTTCATCTCATTTGGAGCACATGGGTCACTGCATTGTGAGGTGGGAACACCTGTACCACGTGGCCAGCCAATCAGGTACTCATAAAGAGAAAGTGTTTCTGCCCATTCACCAACATGGATGTAGCCAAACCGGTCGTTACCAGGCATTCGTTGGTAGTTGAAGATGTTATATCGGCCAATGCCATCTCCATATTGGTCAAACTTTACCGTGTTTTCTGAACCAGGAGGGGAGAGTGGGGCTATAGAGAGAGAGAGAGAGAGAGAGAGAGAGAGAGAGAGAGAGAGAGAGAGAGAGAGAGCAAGGGGAAGAATAATATTAGGACATTAGGACACAGTACTAAATCACCCATAAACACGTAACTTTAGGACTGTTAAAGAAAGAGAAAGGACTGTGAGTTTAGGGTTTCTCTTTTGTCTGCTTCTTATTCACAGCAAAAAAGAAACACCACAAAAGGCAAAATGTATACTTCTGTGTCTAATACTGACTTCAATTATAATCAGTAAGCGTTACAACATGGCTGCAGGCACACAAAGCAATTAAACAGTAGGCTGCTAAAACCATAGGGGAGCATAATGAACCCCCATGGTTACAAATTCTAAACAAAATGCCAGTATACTGAAATAGGACTTACTATAAACAGCACCATCAGCCTGTGAGAGCAAAGGCATTCATGGTATAAAGGGTTTGCTGTACACTTTACAAGCTCTTTCATTGTGTTTGACTTTATACACCATTTGGCTTACATGAGTTATGAGTTCTCTACTAAGCTTGACACCCACACAATGTCACACACAAAGGTAGGAAATCTTTTCAGTTTAATTGTTGTGGTTTTAAGAGGTACAAACAACACAGAGACCAGTTATACAGTACAGTACAAACTGAGTAGGATACTAGGACACTGAGCAGGATGATCAATGAACATATCAGTGTTTGCTAGCATTAGCCAGATGTTGGACAGACAAAGGAGCTACAACACTATTATGTAGTCAACTCCATAAAAGATACTGCAGAATATTCATGAATTTCAACAGCTGAACAGAATACGTAGTGTCTATTCTGAAGTGATCATTACTATGCCCTTCTCTCTCTGAAGGCTAATTAACAAATGGACTAAGCAACAAAAAAAAATCCCCACACTGACACCCATTTCAGAAGCTGATGTTCACTTGCAAATTTGGCAAATGAATACAAACTCTGAGCTGTTAACCAACACTCGGAAATACCCAGGGGTAGAAATGGCAGCATTGTCAGTATGGTCTTTGAATTCCCTCTGACAATTCCTCAACCTCAGGTACATCACTCATAACTGTTCTCAACTAGAGCTGTGCCCTCAGTCAAATGATTTCTGTCTGTGATATTTTAATAATGAATTTAGTTGGTTCTACTTTCCCAAATATAAGCAAACCAGCATCCTAATTTAAACCAGTTTGACCCTGACCATGCAGGCTTCGGATCCTGTGAGATCCTTATGCACACCTGTACTCTCAAGCAAATACACTATGCACCTTTTCTGACAAGCTTTGTAAAATAAAAACAAAAACAAAAAAACACCAAATACTTAAAACCTTGAATAGGGTACCTCCTATTTCTTGAGGGTGGGGTAGCTCAGTGGTTAAGACCTTGGGCTACTGCTTGAAAGGTTGTTAGTTCAAATCCCACCACTGCCAAGCTGCCACTCCTGGGCCCCTGAGCAAGGTCCTTAACCCCCAGCTGCATAAATGAGATAAATATAAGCTGCTCTGGATAAAGGCATAAATACCAAATGCCATAAATGTAAATTTGCATCTGTATTTATATCCATATAGAACATTATCTGTTCCATCTGAATCATGAATTTGTATTTGCTTACATCGCTGTTGGGTTTAATTTTGAGTCTGGAGTAATTAACAGCTTTAAGTAATTCATCTTGTATTTAACATAATTCGAGTTTGACATGAACACATTATTAGTGTTATGTATAGGTAATAGCAAAGCACTATATGTACAAATGGATAACAACCAAGGTCGTAGTCATGGTAACAGTTACCATAACAAAGGATGGAAAAGTGATGTATACCCTGTCAACACATTCGTGCTTCAAAGCCAAATAAACAAATCAACTCTGTTAGATAGACAGTTGATATTTCAATCTCGTAGAGAAAAGGGATATGCTGGAAAATCACACACCGTGAGAAAAAGAAGAAGCTGCATCTGAGGCTGTAAAATTGTTCTGTAGTGTACCAAAAGGGATAAAGAAGAGTGAAACCTCAGTTCATATGATGATTATGTACAATGCGACAAAAACCTTTGTCATACGGTGTATTATGTAAGAAACATGGACACGAGTGCGTTGAATGGTGCTTAACGCTGGTCTCGGGAAAGTCCATGTGTGATTTATCACTGCAAGTATAATTGCTCTGAGGGGAAGGATGACTCGTCAGATAGGGAAAAGAGGTTAGGCATTATGAACCCCATCCATCACGATGATAATATCTACGTGAGCACTCACACACGCATGCACATACTGTACAAATGTGCACAATGCACGTACACACACACACACACACACACACCCACACACCCACACACACACACACACACACACACACACACACACACACACACACATTCTGACACTACATGTACTCCAAGAATGCATGCATACAATCCCCACATTTCAGCACTTCATCTTACTAGAACAAATGAACATTTAGTTTATCTGTTCATCTCAATTTTGCAACATCAACACTTAAGCATTAATCTTTATACTCAGTAGACGCTCTACACGCCCTCAGATTAAGTAATCAGCGTCTGATAACAGGATAATTACCTTTAATAAAATTACTCACGACAAACACAAATTGCAGTTAATCAGCTTGCACTGAGTCTCCGGGGGAAGTGGTGAACATTTTGTAAAGTGTCAAAAGCTTCTTAATACAGGGTGAGACAAAATAAAGGGGATTTATGTTCCTATTTATCTAAATTATGTTTTATATGATTAAAGTATAATAAGTGTATTATCAGGAAAGCAAGTGAAACTTTATATACAGTTGAGTGCAAACATTTGCACACCCTTGACAAAATGCAAAAGGCAAAGAAATTTAATTTACACCAATTACAGACATTTAATGTGTTAGCGTTCACAAACTTTTTATTGAAGTTTCTTAATTATCACCAAGATAAATACAAGACTTTGGAATTATAAGCCTCTGACTTTTTTTCTACAGCATCAACCAACAAATTAGAAACAGAATCACTAAACATATATCACAGATACTGCCATCCATCCATCCATCCATCCTTCCATCTATCCTTCCATCCTTCCATCCATCCTTCCATCCAACTATCCATCCATCCATCCATCCCTCCATCCATCCTTCCATCCATCCATCCTTCCATCCCTCCATCCATCCTTCCATCCATCTATGCATCCATCCTTCCCTCCATCCTTCCATCCATCTATCCATCCATCCATCCTTCCATCCATCTATGCATCCATCCTTCCCTCCATCCTTCCATCCATCTATCCATCCATCCATCCATACATCCATCCAGTTTCTGTTCCACTTATGCTACACAGGGTTGCAGGGATCCTGGAGCCTATCCCAGGGAACTCGGGGCATAAGGCGGGGGACACCCTAGAGTGCCAATCCATCGCAGAGCACAATCACACACACACACACACACACACACACACACACACTCACACACACCCATTAACACACTACGGACAATTTAGAAATGTCAATCAGCCTACAGCGCATGTCTTGGAGCACCTGGAGGAAACCCCGGAAGCACGGGGAGAACATGCCATCTCTGCACACAGGGCAAAGGTGGGAATCGAAATTCCAACCCCGGAATTCATAAGTTTGCTCCCTTTCTAAATGTGATATATAAATATATATTCTCGAATAATGTGTATGCCCAACCTCTTTTGTATCTTTTGAACAGCTTTTGATCTCTCAGTTGTAATATTCAGCCCTCATACTTTCTTATTTTGTTCTAACTCTGCCAGAATGCTTGGCCAGTCTTTTCTCTCTCTTCCTGACATCTCTGTAACTCTGCCAGATGTCATACAATGGCTTATTTAAATAAAGTCTGGAGACGGAGTGGGTTAGAGGAAACCTTGATTTCTTTATTCTTGCTACTGCTTGAACTTTTTAGTAAGGGCAGACCATACTCTCAGCTAAATGGCATGGAGAGCAATTGTGGGACTGTAGAAATGAGGAGAACTCTGATAACTCGGACTAGAGATATGGGTGACTTCTGCTTTACTCTAATCAACCAAGAATTCTGATTAAAGAGCCTTGGATAGGACTTGTTGAATACCCTGGAGAATGGGAGGCACCTCCAGGGTTGGGGGTTCGATTCCCACCTCTGCCCTGTGTGCGTGGAGCTTGCATGTTCTCCCCATGCTTCGGGGGTTTCCTCCAGATACTCCGGTTTCCTCCCCCAGTCCATTGTATGTGATTGAGATGTGTCGGCACTTGTGACCCAAGTCCCTTGGGATAGGCCCCAGGTTCCCCTAGAGCCTGTGCAGGATAAGAGGGAAAGAAACCGGATGGATGGAATACAAAAGAGGAGACTGGGAGGTGGTAGGTGTGGAAACTTTCTCACTAGTGGAAAGAGAGAGATGGGAATTTATATAATGCTAACTAGTTTAAGGTGTGGAGTTTAGACATCTAAAATCATTGTTGCTGAGGACAGCAATCTTGCAAATATAGAATCGACAATCAACTCTGTATTAGGACGTTAGTAATACGTCCTCATTTACCTGTTGCGTTGAAATAAAAGTCACTAAATACGTATATTGCGGTAACAAAAATACTGCCAATACAGAAACTAAAACAACTGCCTCACAATCAGAAGATGGAACTTTTCTTTCGTAACTGTTATAAAATAATTTTTCCTGGATAGTCTGGATGCATTTACATTTTATGTTTAACTTATTGGAATTCTTTTTTTGTAGATACTATACACTATTGTAAAAATAGAAGTACATTTTCATGTTTCCCCACACCATGTGGTGTGCAAACTGCACTCAGTTGTAGCTATTGATCTGAATGGAGCTGGAGCAACAGTACAGGCTAGGTGAGAATAAACATTCCCTGTTCATACACAGATTGTCTAAGAAAATAATGAATTATGCATCCAGCTGACAGTGTTTTAGTGGTAAATGTTGTTCTAAATAAACATGATGAACCACAGCAATGGAATGGAGCTCAAGGTATTAAAACTAACAGAAAGAAAAAGAAGGTACATAGAATACTAAATCATGTTAAGAGACTCTGTGGAGATAATTATGGATTATAATATATGCTGTATATACTAAGCTATTGAGTGCACAGACACAAACATAGCGTAACAGAATTTCTTGAAGGTCATCTCGTCCTCTGAGAAAAAAATGAGTCAAACACTGTTACAACCTTTAACAAATATATACAGGTTTTTTATTCTCTGTGTCACATAGTCAGACAAAATGCGTGCCATTTTGTCATAATTGCTCTCTCTCTCTCTCTCTCTCTCTCTCTCTCTCACACACACACACACTCTCTCTCTCTCTTCTCTAAAGTACTGTTTGTCAGGTCACTTTAAACTCCTTACACTCCATGGTGACATGGTGCCCTGTTGCCTGTCAGTTCTGTCATGCAGAAACTGAGCTTGTGCAATCGGTGACTCAGGTTCCATAACATCTTACAAGTGGAGAGGAATAAACGACTCTCACGTCTCTTACAGCCAACTCTCACATCCTCTCACTCCTCCACACGATCTCCACGACCTGTTAATTACATACCACTGAATATATAGACGGGTGACAAATGAAAGAAAAAATGTTGGCTCGGTCATCGTGTAGGGGGCATTTATTTTTGCTGGCATGCTTTGGTCCACTTAGAGAGTCATTGCTAATCAATACAAAGTTCTTCTGACTGATCGCCATTATCCAGTATGGTTACAGAGACTTGTATAATCAATGCCAAGGTGAGTTAAAGTTGCTTGGCGGCCCAACACCTTACTAAAACACTATATTGTTTTTTCCTTTAATTTTTCACCTGTCTATATGTAAGACGTTTTACACCAAAATATAGCTTTAAAGTATTAATATACACAAAGGCCAAGGTTTTTTCCCCAATTACCACATATTTAAAAGATAAAACAAAAACAAAGCACAGCCCATAAGAAAGTTAATAAAAAGCTTTGTTACTCCTTAGGAGCAGGGATTAAGCTTGAGCGTAAACAAACACTACAACTGCTTGGGTCACCGGTTATTCACGGCACAAAGTCAGAAAGTTGTCTAGGAATTAAGTATCCATCCATCCATCCATCCATACATCCATCTGTACCGCTAATCCTACACAGGGTTGCAGGGATCCTGGAGCCTATCCCAGGGGACTCGAGGCACAAGGCAGGGGACACCCTGGACTGGGTGCCAACCTATCACAGGGCACAATCGTACACACTCTCACACACCCATTCTCAAACTATGGAGAATTTAGAGATGCCAATCAGCCTACAACACATGTCTTTGGACTGAGGGAGGAAACCGGATTACCTGGAGAAACCCCCCGAAGCATGGAGCGGACATGCAAACTCTGCGCACACAGGATGGAGGTGGGAATCGAACCCCTAACCCTGGAGGTGGGAGGTGGGCAAACATGCTAACCACTTTTTTAAGTATAATCTGTATATTGTGCAACTGGAAATGCAAATTATTCTTATCATTATACAGATAACACACCCAGACAGCCATCCATCCATCTTCAATACCACTTATCCTACAGGGTCAAAGGGAACCTGGAGCCTATCCCAGGAGGCATGGAGCACAAGGCAGGGTACACCCTGGACCGGGTCCCAGACACCCATTACTTATTAAATTAAACGAGCAAGTGGCACAGAAAAAGAATAATGAAATCTGAACTACGGTGAACTCATCTTCACCTGAAGAACGATGACTGAGCAAGTGTGCGCAAGTGTACTATTACAAATTAAATAGGTGAATTTACAACCGTTACAATATAAAATAGCATTTTCCATCATCTGCATAGCTGCAGTGAATGACGTCTAAAACACATTCATACCAAACACATTCACATCCACTATTTATGCGTTCATGCATCAGTATGTGAATGCCTAATCGGTTCTGGTGTATTTATGTATTCTGTGTAACAAAGAGCTAATTTTCTTCTTTCAGCCTAGAAAGCCATATTGTTTCACTGCTGCATCAAACTTTTACAAAAGACACAAAACTATCCTGGCATTCCAGACATGAGGCGATATAACTGTAGGTTTACACGGCACTCATTAGACGCGCTGACTAATTGAAACACGAACAGAATCAGAGCAGCTGCACAGACTCACTTATGCTTTTTATCTTGTTTTATGAGACGAGGCCTTGCTGTATTCAGTATCAGCATGCATAATCTGGAACAGTCCCTGTCAAACCGCATAATGGCATAATGAAGCTGGATTTTAGTCAAACAGTTAGTCCAAGTCCTTAATGGCATAATGAAGTTGGATCTTAAGAAGTCTCAGATTGGGTGGGAATATGCCATGATGAAGCGATCACAGTTAACAACAACAGATGGTAGCTGACAGCCACGTTTGTTGTCATGCAAGTCACAACGAGCCTCGTTGCCAATGACGACACCTGACCATTAAGCTGTTCGATACAGGGTTGAAGATTTGCAGTGGAAGGCAATAACAATGCTACTTTACTGCTAGCAAAGCGAATTTAATGCCTTACTGCCATTCTTTAAGTAACCAGATTGTTCATTAAAAAAAATACATGTGGCTTGTAAAATAAATGAAACATTTGCTTATGGGCTTGTTTCCATATAGGATTGTAGATTACATACACACTATTAATTAGGCAAACATACTGTATGTGCTTACTGCAAAATAGCACTGATTCATTACAAACAGCAATGAATTGCAAAACAACAGTAAAATCATTTAAAGTCCCCATGAAGCATCTTGAAACGCACAGCGTTATTCGATGTTTTGACATAATTTCCACTTGAACAGGAAGTCAGGGTGGGACCTAGTAAGTGGCTCCCCCCAAAATAGCCAATAAAGTTTAGCTTACCTCACAGCTCAGGCAAAGCCATACCTGACAGCTACCATATAGTAGTACCATGGATGTGAGCCTGAGCATTAGCGATGTGTAGGATTCACTTGTGGAGGATTTCCTTCTTAACCAACTTACAGTTGGAAAACTGAATAAAACGTGTGCATTCGAACAGCCAACGATACATTTACGACCTGTGCTTGCTGATATGACTCCTCTCACTCAACAACGGCAACTTCGGCAAGGTGATTTCTATAACGTTGGGGCGGGACACTTCAGATTCTAAAGATCATTTGACTGGACAGAAAATCTGATCAGAAGCTGAGGTGCAGAATGATGTCATCAAAACTGTTGATCCGCAGTGGTGGTAGAGAGAGACTGTACATTTTGAATGCATATATTGTCTAAATACGAATTTTGTCATTTTTTTGGGGCACACTAGCTTCTAGATAACCTTAAGGCTAACATATTCATACTGAAAGCCACAAAACTTTAATTTTGATGTCATGGGGACTTAAAGGTTCATTATAATAACTGCAGAAGAATGTTATTTCTGCAAGGGGTATGTGAAAAGGCATCCTAGGGAAAAGCAGCTGAAGTTATAGGGAATAAGGGAGTCTGGTGTAAGAGAGGCATTTCTTTATACAGTCTGAATATGTCATTCAAAGAGTTGTATTTGTTGTTGATGACACTTATTTTTCAGCCAGGCAAATAATCCATAAAATTTTATTTTTGCTTTTGACAGAATGATACTCCTGGATGTAATACGAAACGGCACAGATTCAATAAGCGACTTGTAGACAGCCTTTATAACGTCGTCATTTATGTTAAAACTTCCCAGATTTCTCGGTATTAAAAAAAAATGTCTTGGATCTTTTTGTTTGCGTGTGTTGTGATTCACTCTCCATGCCTGGACCACCTCTTCGTATGAACTGAGTGATCAGATAACAAGACAAGACACATTTGACCCAAATCAGTCCTGTACTCACAGTAACTCTGTCCATTCGTGATGGATCTGAATACCAGATCTGAATGGGGTTCAAATTCCCACCTACACAACCTTTCTTTCTTTTCCACAGCATGTCTACTGGTGCTGAACAGTCGTAATTTGTCTGAAAATAAATGTTCTTTTTATAAGTGAACGTGATGAAAACATTTTCAGCATGTCACACCGATATGGCGGCTCTAGAACAAGGAACACTGGTTAAAACCTGTCCACCAATCACCTGAAACTCACTGCAGGCTGTGCCATTAATTTTTTCAACAGACCATCCTGAAGCAATTTGATGACCTGGTGAATTTTACAATGATTGGATGCAAAATGTCTCAAAACTAGCATTATGTCAGCTAATAAAATGGAGGTAAGCAATATATATCACTTGTAGGATGCCTAAAGGATGACTACTCACTTTTTAAACATAAATATACGATACGAGTACAAGTTTAAAAAATATATATATATTTTTTTCAAGCCACAGGATATACATAAATAGATCATTTTAAAGTATTAAATGTTTTTATATTCAGTGCACTATTTAATGCCTAAAATTACATTTGATGTGACACTGATAAGTCACATACTGTCACAAGGCCAATAATGTAGGGGTCTATTATCAAGCCTAAAAACTTAACCAGTAGTAATAAACAGAGAAGTCAACACTCTCACACAAAAGAGAAGTCACACAAAAAGTATTTTTGCACACTGGAAGGACAAAACCTCACAATGTGCTGACTGAACTGATATAAATACAAGGAAGTCAATGAGCATTAACAGAAAACAGCTGCGCTCGATAGACAGGTGAGTGAGAGTGAACCAATGTCTGGACTGGATTGGATTGTGGTGGTTCCTAGATTACCAGTGAATTCTTTGAGTATGCTGATTTCCATCATAGAACATTATTCATCCATCCATCCATTTTCTGTACCGTTTATCCTACACAGGTTCACAGGGAGCCTGGAGCCTCTCCCAAGGAACTCAGGGCACAAGGTGGCGGACATCCTGGACAGGGCGCCAACCCATCATAGGGCATCATCGCACATGCATTCACACACCACAGACAATTTGGAAATGCCAAACAGCCTACAGCGCATGTCTTTGGACTGGGGGAGGAAACCTCAGAAGCACTTGGAGAACATGCAAGCTCCACGCACGCAGGGTGGAGGTGGGTTTGAATCCTCAACCCTGGAGGTGCGAGTCGAACGTGCTAACCACTAAGCCACAGCACATTATTTTAGTAATATTCAGTTTCAGAGAGCTCTCCTCTAATCAGCTAGTGAGTGCTTCCACACACTTAAAATAAAAGAGTTGTCCATTAGAAATCCCACAAGTGCCATGCCTATGCATATTTGAAATGATTGCTGTTTTTTGTTATTTCACTGGTGTAAATTAAAAACAGTGCAGGAGATAGGAAGCAGCCTTAGGGGGCTTTTTGGATTTTATAGTCGGCATAAAGCCATTTACCACATGCTGTGCCCTGTCACATAGAAAGTTTTGTATCATCAAGTTGCTTCAGGATGGTCTGTTCTAGGGTTGTAACTGAAATATATGAAAGATATAAACAGATTATTTGGAATGAACAGATAATGTGTCCTAAACAGATATAAATATCTGTATAAATACAGATATGAATAGCAGGCATACTATTTATTTTCCGAGAACACCAGAAAGGTTCAGATTTCAATCTGTGGTTGCAATTAGAGGTGTGTATCGGTACAGGGATCCCACGAGTGGGATTTTTACTTTCATGCAGTCTTGATATGAAGCTTGTGGGACAAACAAAGGCCAAGTTTATTAACCTGTCTGGTCAGGGTCACATTGATTTAAATTACACTACTACTTTGTTTATTTTTTTGGAAACAGAGCAACTAAATTTGTTATGGCATTTGGATTTGACCAATTATGAACTGTTGTATATGATGCAGAGGAACCGTCAAAGCCAGAATCCACACACCATGCTGACAGTATGGTTTCCATCACCAAGTTGTTAATTTAACTTAGGCGAAGTTTTCCCCAGTGTTTTCTAGTGTTTCCAATGCCATAGTGGTATGGTTTGTGTTTAATTAAAAAAAGGAAACAAAAGAAAGAAAACCATGCCCACTTGGCGTTTTAAATCTGAATACAGATACAGCTTTGGATATTTGGAGCACTAAACAGACACAGAGACAGAGAGTTGCACTGCATTACACAACTATCACTGAGCTGGGGGAGTCGAGGAGGTTCACAACTTGGCATCCTGGACTCTACATTTTAGGCAAACAGCAGTGAGTCCAGGTTTGTCCTCCTTGTTTGCCAGGAGCCATGCTTAAGCCCTACAAACTATTATATCATGCTGGCAGGTTATCCCTCACCTCCACAGAGACTTTGCTGGCAAACTGATTTCTCCATGGCTCAATACAGATGTCAATGTCACTGGCCTATAGTCTCTTCCATCTTTAGAATGATATTCTTGGCAAGAGGGATGATAGTAGTCTATCAAAGCTAGAGCCAATCAGCAACTGCAAATCTGTGCCAAAACAGAGCCCTAACCTTGCCAGGCACTCCTGGAGCACCGTGCATTTATAGCTTGTATATCTTTCCCATTTTCATTTTTAAATACATTGTGATTGGAATGGCCAAATGGCAAGCCAAATTTTGGAACTGTATAGTGATTGTTTATAGTGATAAGCTCAGTCCATTGTTTCATCGTAGCTCAGTGGTTAAGCTGTTGGTCTACTGATTGGAAGGATGTGAGTTCAAATCCAAGCACTGCCAAGCTGCCACTGTTGGGCCCTTGAGCAAGGCCTTTAACTCTCAACTGCTCAGTTATATAAATTAGATAATTGTAAGTTGCTCTGGATAAGGGTGTCTGCCAAATGCTGTAAATTTAAATCATAGAGGGAAGGAAATGTGACGTATTGCTTCCATCCAAGCTTGGCAGAAACACAATCACATAATATCTATTAAAAACACCAAGCAGGAACACAGGCTGGTGTCCTATCCTACTGATGACTCGCAGGAAATAAACCACGAGAATAATGGTTTAACTGAGGCCATAATTTCTATAGTGCTTTGAACAGTTTGTTTCCCTCACCATGAGATTTGTTGTTCTAAACTGATAAATAAATTGATTTCTAAATTTCCTAAGTGTCATTATATCACAGTCTTTCACAGATAAGCATGTTACAGTAAAACAGAACAAGTTTATCTGGTGATAATCTATACTGTATCTGCTCAGATTTATTTCTGAATGGACAAATATTTTAGAGTGTGACTGCAGATAAGGGTAATTTACTATCTTGTGTCTTTATACTTTTGTAGATTCCTCTTCTGTATCTCTTGTGTATGTTTGCCTCTGCATTCATTTGAGATGACTGAATTTATTTGAAAATTTAAGAATATCTGGAAACCTTATTTAAAAAGGTTCGAGTTAGAAGAACCTACTGGTTAGCCATAGATTAATTTACCCAGTTTCAGACCTAAAAACCATTCTTACGGGGGAAAAAAGTTTTATGTTAGCATTGTGTAGCTAGCTGATTTATGACTTTGTATTTTCAAAGTCTACAATTGAGCCACTCTATGGAGAGTAGTATCTACTACTTTGGTGTTTTTTTTTTAATTTAATATATTTTTTTATTTTTTACTTTCCAAATATAAAAAAATATGGCCGTGAGTGTGTGTGTGGGGGGGGTGGACTCAGAGGTGTAAACAGCAAGACATGATATTTGAGTGTTTTTATCTTGTCAATTTTAATACAAAGAATTGAAATCTGAATTCAGCTGAGACATGAATGTTGTTGTATCCTCAACCATGAAAGATGATACAGTCTAATGGGAAAAACATTTATTTGTGAGCATGCTCTGAATAAACAGGCGACATAACCTATAGTTTTTTGTGAGCCTTTGGATTTTATTTAGACCTTGTTTAAAGTTGAATGCCTGTAAGACTTGGCCCAAAATTGAATGAGCAGATGCATTAAAATTAAGCTACAAAGTCTCTAAACACTTATTCCATGTGAAACAGTTGTACTACACTGTGCTGACTTGAAAGAGAAAAGCAGCTCTAACCATTAACTTGGTAATTTTTAATAACGGATTGGAAGAAATAAACACTACATGGTTGCATTCATATGTGAATCGATCAGTTCAAACACGTCGAATATGTAAAGGACGTAAAACAATGTAGTGTTTAAATGCCACTCACTTGATAAAACCGTTTCACGATTAAACAGTGACTTCATTTAAAGAGTAACAATGATTCTATCCCATATGTCAGATGGAAGAATAAGGATAATAATGAGTCTTTATTGGTCACATATACATATGCACAGTGAAATTCTTTTCTTCACATATCCCAGCACAGAGTTCGTTATGATACAGCACCCCTGGAGCAGAAAGGGTTAAGGGGCTTGCTCAAGTGCCCAACAATGGCAGCTTGGCAGCGCTGGGGCTTGAACCCCCAACCGATCAGTAACCCGGAGCCTTAACTGCCAAGCCACCACTGCCCATTAGACCAGGCTTTCGCTTCTCCTCTGTGCCTCATATGTAAGTTATTTTGGATAACATTAAATGTAAGCAATGAGTGGAATTAAATTATTAAAGATGCAGTTGCTTACATCACACTAAGACTGAAGATTATACTGTATCTAGGACTGACTGTTTTTTCATCCTAAATGTGCTGTAAAGCATTTTCAATGAAACAACAAATTCAGAATACTTTAATTTAGATTCAGACACCTGCATGTCTGTGTGTGTTTATCTATCAAGTACAAAGAGAAAAACAGTATGTATGAGCGAGACAAAGGACGACAAGGACGAAAAATATACTGTGGGCACATGGACTGAGGGTTTAACACACACACTACAAGATACAGTATCACATGAATAATAATAATTTCCATGTATGATCATATTAAATTATATCTGATAGGGAGAGATTTAACCCTTGTGTGTAGGCCTGAGAGTGTTGCATGTGGGTGGAGGGTGTCTGAGATTTTGTGGGAGAAAAGCAAAAACACAAATGTCCGAAATGGCCTGTGTGATTGAGTGTGTGTATGTGTGTGTGTGTTCCTCCATCACTACATGTGCATGGGCATGTGTTTACTCAGTAGGAGTAGGATAACTACAATCTGAAGTGTCTCTCTTTCCATCTCTCTCTCTCTCTCTCTCTCTCTCTCTCTCTCTCTCTCTCTCTCTCTCTCTTTCTTTCAGCTGTGGACATATCATCCCCCTTGCACTTATTGGGTTACTTCACCAAATGGTGCCATGTGCAGACCCAATTACCATAGCAACGGCATGTTGCCACAGTACATTAGTCTGAGTGAACAGCATGGCTTTGAAAAAAATGACAATCTGCGGAGCTGAGATACGCACTTGAATGCTAAAGACATAAGTTCTGATGCAACTTCTTACATCAAATAGAACCTCTTGACCATTATATAGAATGGAAAAAACCCACTGATTTATGCTCTGGAAAATGGCCAGAAATTATTTTTCTGCCAGTACTATACTTTGATGTCTCTAATTTAAGAAATACTTTACTATACTCTATTTAGGTTACTTTGTAGTATTGCCTCAGCTTTCTCATGTCTGTACCCTCATACATTGAGTTGCAAAGCTACCATGCATGTTAATGGACAGAAAAAAATATCCTGATCACCTCAAGGTAAGAATGGCTGTTCATCTTTTTCACCTTTTAAAAGATGCTTTCTCGATGCGTAGCATTGCTAGCATTCTTCTGAGGGGTTTCTACTGAGTTTCTGTTTCTGCAAGCCCCTTTTTTCAGATTACTCTGATTAATGACGTAAAGAGAATGTAATCATTGTCTTTAATCGCAGGTCTATTGTTAGTGGATCTTCATTGTATTGTATAAGGCTGTGTGATAACGTTCTTCATTTCATCTGAAATGAAGAACATGTTATCACACAGCCTTGTATAGAATTCGGCCAATATTTTATTGAGATCATGTTGTACAGCGTGACAAGTAATAATCTTAAACGGTTGCTGTAATCATACAGTGTAATCAGGCTTAAGTGTGTTTTTGTCAGACAATGAATGTCATGATTTAATTAAAACATTAGACAGCTACGTGCCATATTGAAACGGTCATAAGCCCAAGCAATTTTGTTTGTAATCAGATACCGGCTGTCAAAGTGTTCAGAATGCACTTGCACCATCACATCATAATCAAAACAGAGAAGAGCGCTCACGCACTCTGTAGAGATAACAATAATGAGTTTTTACCTCTGATGATAAGACAGAGACTGATGTGGATGAGGCTGCTGATCAATGCGGAAACTCGTTTCCCGTTGTAAACTTATAATTCTGCCACACTTATGTCTCAGTTCTCCAACAGCACCGGGAAATGTGAAGCACAAAAAAGTCTGATTATTTCATCTGCATTTTCTATAGAGTTGTACAAAGGAAGTGAATTAAAAGATGAGACTGCAGCAGAACACTGTGTGAAAAATCACCTTCACCGGTGACAGACAAGAATCTTTTCTGTACCTTAATTTAGAGGAAAAAAAAAAGTTTGCTGGTCTCTTCAACACTGAACAAGACCACAGTTAACTGCAGAATTATTGATGCCTATTAACTTTTTCAGCAATTTGTGCTACAGTAGCTTTCTGTGGGATCAGACCAGACAGACTAGCCTTCAGTCCCAATGTGCATCAGTGAGCTTTAGGCACCCATGACCCTGTCACTGGTTCACCAGTTGTTCTTCCTTGGACCACTTTTGCTAGGTACTAACCACTGCATACCTGGAACACGCCACAAGACCTGCCGTTTTTTAGATTCTCTGACCCAGTCATCCAGCCATCACAAGTTGGCCCTTGTCAAAGTCACTCAGATCCTTACGCTTGTCCAGTTTTCCTGCTGTCAACACATCAACTTCAAGAACTGACTGTTCACATGATGCCTAATAGGGAAGTGGTAGCTCAGTGGTTAAGCTGTTGGCCTTCTGATTGGATGGTTGTGAGTTCAAATCCCAATACTGCCAAGCTGCCACTGTTGGGCCCTTGAGCAAGGTCCTTAACCCTCAACTGCTCAGTTTTATAAATGTAAGTTGCTCTTGAAAAGGGGATCTTCCAAATGCTATAATGTGATGTTTCCCACCTCTTGACAGGCACCAATGTATTGAGATAAACATTAATTAAGTTATTCATGTCACCTTTAATGGCTGATTGGTGTGTGTGTGTGTATATATATATATATATATATATATATATTTTGAGCTAAAACATACAGTATTATATAGAGACTATTTATAATAAGGTTAGAAAATATTTCTTGCAAAACTTTCCAATTCCTAATTTTCCTGTTCTGAGGTTCACACATGTGGATTTCCCTTTTCAATTGAAAAGCATTGATTTTGTGTTGGGGGCAAAGTGGCTAGCACATTTGCCTCACACCTCCAGGGTTGGGGGTTCGAATCCCACAATTGTCTATAATGTGTAAGTGTGTCTGCAATTGTGCCCTGAGTTGGGTTGGCACCCTATCCTGGATGTCCCCTGTGCCCCGAGTTCCCTGGGATAGGCTCCAGGCTCCACCATGACCCTGTGTAGGATAAGAGGGTGGATGAATGGTTTTGTGTTATTTCTGTGTTGGTAATGAAAGCATCAGTGATGTACTTCATTTAATAGTAAATTTGGAGCCTTTTCTTTATATGCAGGCTGAATTTCTCCCTGAATAAAGTGTTCCTGGCCAAAGAGTTTTATTTTGATTCTAATTGTTATTCTAGTGACAGTTGCTGAATTTGCTCTTCTTTTGCGAAACCCTTTGTAACAGCTTGTATTTATTGTCGTTGTGAATATAGTGACTAATTCATGCTCATGCATCTTCTGGCAAACCTTTACAGACATTTGAAATGTTTTATTACTACTTACACATAGTATGCAGTGTAAGCAACCATCTTATTTATTCCTCAAGGTAAAAAAAAAAAAAAAATCCTGTAGACTGAGAGCAGTTAAAAAAATTACAGATCTTTTAAACTTTTAAACTTTACTGAAGCAGAAATCACAGGACACTGTGCAAATACATTCACTCACTCATTCACACCTAGGGGCAATTTACAGTCCACCTACTGGCATGTTTTTGTGCACCCAGAGGAAACCCACGCAAACACAGGGAGAACATGCAAAACTCCACACAGACGGTAACCCAAGCTTAGGAATGAACCGAGGAACCGGGAGCTGTGAATTATTTATTTACTTTACATTTTTGTCCATGCTCTGGAAGTGTACCAATAAATCTGCCAAGAAAATAATGTTGCATAAGATATCTAGGGCACAGACACAGGAAAATATCTGTCAAAATTTTTTAAAAATAAAAACATACACAACTAAAATGAGTTTAAGAGCACCTTCAAATGTGGTCAATGCTAAACCGTTCATCTGATGGGGATCTTTTGCATAATTTGAGGAGAAAAAAGATTTGATTCACACACACAAAAGAAAGAAAGAAAGAAAAAACATGTAGCACCCGGGCCTCAGATTTAAGGTCTTCCAAGAGACAGCCCAATCCTGCTGACTAAAAAGTTCCAATGGAATGAAATTTCAATAAATCAGGTGAAACTACTAATTCCCCATGGCGTTTATAGCCTGAGTCTGGACTGAATAATTGATAGAGAAGCAGAGGGAGTATATCTCGGAAAAGTGGAATTTTACTGGACACTTACATGGACCTCACCCTTCCTCAGCTTTTTTTCTCCTCTCCCTTTTCCATTCTAGATCACACAACATTTCCTCAAACTTCCTTTCTCCTTACCTCTCTCCTCCACATACACCATCCTTTAATTCTGTTTTCTATACGCTCCTGTCATTTTTCTTCTCTCCTGCATAGCTCGCTCCTTCCACCCGATTGGCCCAGACTGCAAACCCCATATGTCTTTGATTTTGTGCTTGAAAAATGAAGATGGTGAATTTCAAAGAGAATCCTCTTCTGCTGACACAAACCAACCCACTCACATCGTTTTATCTCTCCAAGTCTCTCAGATTCTCTCTCACTGAAACACAAACGGATGCAGATCCACACTCTTATTGCATGTACATACAGTATGCACAGCCTATATACTTTCTTTCTTTCTCTCCTTAAATCTCTAAAAATTTCCTCATATCTTACCATCTACATCTCTCTCCATTGGCTTGAGGGAGTTAAGAATCCTCTCCGCTTCCTCCCTTCTTTTCTATAACTCCATTTTCATGTGTGTTTGTGTACAGTCACGGCTAAGTGTGGCATAAGCTCATCTAATATTGCCACGCCAGCCTGAGCACTTTTACACGGTTTATTTTTACCTGCTCCCTTTGCTCTCTGCCTGTCAGTCAAACCCAATCCTCTCAGCGGCAGCGAGCGCGGCGTCTCGGCTCATGTCGCCGTCACAGCCACAGGTCTGCCAGCGCTGCAAACACTTCTCACACTGGCTCTAATTACACCGCCACTGTGCACCTCCACACACATTAACCACAGACTGACACAGAAACACAGCATGATTCTGTAGGCCTACACACATCCTGGTACATACCACTGCAAATAATGAGGCGAAGGCAGTATGCAGTTTGCATATGACAGGAGGACAGAATGGTGAACCTGATTTCTTTAAGTAGGACACGTTCCTCGAGGAACATTTGTAGTTCCTGGAAATACAGTCCTTTTAATCAATCACTGTCATCTCATCAGTCATCAGTTTGCACTTCCTTATTCTCCCGAGCCATGTGAAAATTCCCTCCAGACGCACTATTTGGCTTTCAGACAGGAAACTTATTGCAGAGCTCTGCATTTTAGGTGATAAAAATGACTAAAAATGGCTAACTTTGTTGAAAAATGAAAGCATTTATGTTTATTTAAGCAAAGATTAGCATGCTTAGGAGTTGGCTAGCTACACTCCATAGAAAGCACTGAACATTTCAGTTCATGAAAACAAAAACCAGCATTTATTAAAAATACAAAAGTTCCACCACTTTCATCTTTAATTCATAGGACTCAGTATTTGTATTGTATCTAGCTTTAGCATTAGCAGACACACGACCAAAATGTGCTTCTTTGAACTTAAACAGGTGAGTGTAGCAAAATGTTTCAATAAGATTAAGAGGTAATTCTTACTAAGAGCTGTCTGGAGGATGAGTGATATGTTTTGAAGGGAAGTAGGAGATGGACACTTCCTGCGGAAAAATCGACCTGGGTCTGACTAGCTACTAGCTAAAACACAAAATACTTGTCTAAACTGATCAATGAGTGTTTGAGATTTCCTACTTGCCTTACTGTTGTTACTTTCTTTAGAATAAATTGTCTATAATGTTGCATAAGTAGCAGTAATTCAGAAACTGTTTCTGTTTATCAGCACTTTTCAGCCAGCAAGCATGCTGTTATTACCTGGTATTTGGTCAAACCAAGCTGCAGGGCTGATGACATGGGAGGACTGTGTCTGGTTAAAACTAATGCTGATCCAGGAACATGTATGTGAAAAAAAAAATCATGTTTGTTTTTTCTATGAGAAATGTATAGGGTGAAAGAAACCCACAAATTGATTAACATTACCTTTGAAGTTGACGTGTAGCAGGAAGTCCCGGTAGAGCCTCTTGCCATCGAGACTGCGCATGGCATCACACAGGCGTGTGGTATTAGCGCACAGCGTCCTCTGCATACGGTGTAATGCATGTGCCATAGCGTACACTGCGTTCACCACAAACATGATCTTCGACTCAGGCTCGAAGTTCGAATCATCCACTGCCAGCTTTGGGTCACAGGGTGGTTTCGCAGTTCCTGCCCCTGCCTGTGAGGTTGTGCTCAAAGAGCACTGGAACTTCTGTTCCCAGAAGTCTCTGTACCACGGGTTCCGGTGATTGTTAAGAGGACTGAGGCTTTGGAAGTAGCGGTTGAACTCGAGTATGGGATGTGCTGCGAGTTCTAACGTGATCGCGCCATCTGCTGTGAACTCGTTTCCTTTGATGATGCTCTCCTGCGCCCCCCAGCCATCGCTGGCCACCCAGAGGAAGGAGGCATTGAGGCGGGTGGCAGCGCCTAACAGCTCTCGGGCATCATCACTGCGCAGGAACAGCACGACCACACGGGCGTTGGGCTTCTGAAGAAGCTGGCGCACTACTGCTTCATATGAAGAGCGTTTTGCATTGGAGCGACCCACCTTTTCTGATGTAGCAATGCATATGTTGCGCAAACGTGCCTCCTGCTCGAAGGCCTCGATTCCTGTCTCGCCATAATCACCCTCGGATGCCACTGTAGAGACATATGTCCAGTTGAAGGCACGTAGGATCTCAGCCATTGCCTTTGCTTGGTAGAAATCCGGAGGGACAGTGCGAGCAAAATAGTCGTAGCGTGATTTGTCACTCAACTTGGCACTCGTAGACGCGTAGCTTATCTGAGGGATCTGGAACAGGCGCAACAAGTTTGCAACCTAGGAGTAAACACACACACACACAAATGTTGGCACTGCATTACAAATATTGTTGCGTAAATCAGCGCCTTATGAATGATTTAGCGAAAGTGTAGCATACATAAAATATTCTTTTTAAGGCACTTCATGAGGTCAGATAAGTCCAGTAAGAATGTACAGAGCAAGGCAGAAAAGGAGAGAAGGTTTCTCTGTGGTCAGACTCAGCTTGGCTCTAACACATCACATCTCACACTGAGTGCGGAGGCACAACTGACACGAGCTGCCACTGCCTTATGCTGCTGCAAGACTGAGCTCGTATTGAGCACTTCACCGTCAGCTTGCAGAAATCCAGACTGTCACTGTGTTGTAATCCATAATAATCTTTTTTTTTTTTTTCATCTCAACCTAGCATGGACATGTTTTTTTTTTTTGTAGCATGGACAAGTCTGGGATGAAAGAATGGATCTGAATTTAATGTTAAATAATTGAACAATTGGATTAAGAAACTCATATTTCATCCATCCATCCATCCATCCATCCATTTTCTATACCACTTATCCAACAGGGTTGCGGGGAACCTGGAGCCTATCCCAGGGAGTATGGGGCACAAGGTGGGGTACACCCTGACGGGTTGCCAATCCATCGCAGGGCACACACATTTTCCAATGATATACTATTATAAAAAGTAACAATTTTCTGTGATGCAGTGCATATAGAATACAATAGACAATACAGAAACAAGCATGTACATTTCTGCCTGTATGTTTTCTGCACTGTCATGTAAATTACTCAAGTAACCGCAGCACTTTCTGTAGTTTCATGCAATCTAAACCTGAAGCAGGCTCTCATTTCTTAGGAGTGGTAAGTAAAAGAGTACTTGGCATTAAGAGATGGTGTGTAGGAGGCTCTACAGGCTCTCATGAGTGTCTGTCAGAAGGTGAACGCAGAGAGGAAGGCCAAACAACAGCAGCGGGGAAATAAATGGTGACTAATTGTTGCTTTGGAGAGCAGCCCGATAAGTAACAATGTTTTTTTTTAAACAAGAGATTATGATGCGGTCATGGCCTGACTGCCTTTCTCCAGAAACACACAGCAGTATATCTGAAGAAATCACAGAAGGACGCGAGAACAGAAAGACTTTGGGAGCGAGAGAGAGAGAGAGAGAGAGAGAGAGAGAGAGAGATGACAAAAAACACAGATTATGAATTTTAGAACCGATAGGGAAAACTGGCTTTTGTGGAGCCCCCAGAAGGAGGAGGTTATGTAAAACTATGCAAATTCCCCCAGCACTGTGCTCGGTTTCCAGTGCTGCAAGAAGGCAGCAACAGACAAAGCACACAATAGCATAGCCACGGTGCTAATCCAGGCACGTATGCATGAGGGAAGGAACTGGAGCAAGCGTGCTGTATTTAAATGGAGAGGAATGAATAAGGGGTGGTGTGTATATTTTTTCCCAAAAGCTGCTCTTTAAATAATGGATCAGGTACGGCAGAGCTGTGCAGGGGCAAGGTCTTTACACTCTTGTATTTTGCTCAGTTCTTAGAGGTTTGTGAAATCATCCAATGGCCTGTAGTAATTCTGTGAGAATATATGATTATTACCTCTGCATACAAAGAGCACTATAGAATACAGAAATCATGCCCACGTAGCTGTGCCTGCAATGCACAGATTTAAAAGAAAGACCTTTGTTGATGGTTGTGAATGTGTACAGAGTATTTTTTCACTTTCAGCTGCTAGGTGTTATTCATTGAGATTGGATTTTTGGGTAACACATTACTTAAGGGCTATATGTTTTACATGATAACCACCGATATGAACCTACATAAACATTTATAATGCCTCATCCCAAGTAGCGTCAGCTGTTGTGGAGATGCCTTTTAGTTAATTTTGATGTCACGTAGATGACACAACACCGATATAGTCACATGATATACTGTAGATTTTTGCTCACAGAATGCTGTGTTGATTTAAAAGCCTGATTCATCTTTGCCGACCTGACAACCTTTATACATTTTGCATTATTGCACCTCCGCATTTTAACACTCTTACTATGAGTTATCACTCAAAAATATGGCAAAAGAATATTTTTCCCCCAATTTAAATGTCAGATGATGAATGACTGGCAGTTGTGTAGGTGTTTTGAGCTCGCCTATATTAACTAATACCTCTAGGAAGCCACGCCCACTTCCTCTCACGTCACATAAGTAAAGTTGTATTCAGTGCTCTCATTTTGATTCGATTTTCCTGAATTGCAATGTTCTTGCGTTCTGTCAAGTTAAACGGAGAATGTTTTGGGTTCATTAATTTGAAATAAAATCTACCAATATATGTTTGACTTATCTAACATTAGACAAGTATATAGCTAACATTAGTTAATCACAGGTGTAAGAAAAGAAAATTTTATGATCAAGAATGCCACTATTTTGGCTTAAATAGAACTTTATTTTTACTCATTTAAACAGCACAGCTAAGCCTATAATGATAGATACTGGAGTGTGTGTGTGCGTATATACAGGGTTTTACGGTAACCAAAAGGAGAAAAAAGATTCTCTGTTTTCCTTAATATGTAGACAATGCAAATGTTTCCATGCCCCCCCCTCCCCCAACCGAAGCTCACAGTTGATAGTTTTATTATCTTGTCTAGTGGGCATTTATGTCATAGTTATGTTGATTTGGTTATGGCTAAATCTGATTGGTTAAATGTGACACTGCACAGCGAGACAGATTACGCTCCAAACGCTCCACTGATGACTCATATGCAGAGCGGTGAACTTTCAGGTAGTCTGTACCATAAGCCAGCATGATGGAATGAATCTTTGCTTTAATTAGATATTTAATGGGTCATACAATTTCTACCTGCAGATGGTCCATAATGTAAAGCGTCACCATTGAATGAACCTGATTTGCCTAAATGTTTATCACCAAATGGGGCTTTACTTGCTTACCCAATTTGTAAAGAAGCTGGGGGTTGAAGAATACACTCAGGTGGTTTTCACACTGGGTACGTTTGCTGCAGTCTGAATCTGAGTGCGATTGTTACCGGCACACCTTAACACATCATTGGTCTGGATTCAGACTCACGTTATTTGATCGAATCACTGTGCATTTGCGTTCATCTTACGTCCTCACAAACACGCATGGGGAACACAACGTGACTCACCATCATTTTTTGTTTTTTAAAATTATTTTGGTGCTATTATGCCCAGCAGATATTATGCACAGCAGTATGCCTCTTCTGTGTCCCACAATGTTCTCCTCCCACTCATAGTACATATGTGTTTTGAAAACTAATGATGTCGTTATTTTACTTCCTGTGTGTACTCGCTCTGCTTCCTGGTTCATATGACAGCTTTCACATTACAATTTTTCATGCAAACTGTGTTCAGTTTCAGACTAAACTGCCAGTGTGAATGCCCCCTGAGTCACTATATACCACCTCTGAAGTAGCTGAAAGTTGGGAACCTGCTTTACAGGCCCAAACATAAAATGTTTCCCAGACTCAGTAGCTCAGCACTAACCTGTATGGAGACGCTGCTGTAGGAACCTCCAATGACTCCAGCAATAGCCAATGGGCTGTCCTCCTGAAACGCATACGAACCATCAGGACAGATAAACTCGGTGTCGTCCACCTTGGTCAGCGATGCTCTGACGAACTCTAGTGCTTGCTCTAGTGCATACGTGTCCCTGGAGCATGTGTCCAGGATGTGGACACCCAGTGACACACCGGGCAGCAGACTAACGTCTCGGTTGATCTGGTCAATGGCAAAGAGCATGGCTTCTAAACGCTGAATGCCCCGGTCCTCATTGATGCGCCCACACTCATCCATGCCCAGGCCCTTCTCATGAATGGGAAAGAGGCCTCCCAGAACCAGGTCTCCGTCTATCTTAATTTCTCGGCGAGGAGAGTCGCCACTGGACAACAGGACTCCGGCTCCTAGCAGCACAAGCAACAGGGCTCGAACTGCAGACGACATGGTTACACAGAGACAAAGCGAGAGCAGGCGAGCAGTTTAATGGTTTATGAGGGAGTGTCAGAAGCACGGGAGAGCCATGAACTGGACACAGGGAATGGTGTATGATCACACATGAAGAGGAGTCAGTTTAGGACCTAGAGAGAGAGAGAGAGAGAGAGAGAGAGAGAGAGAGAGAGAGAGATTAAAAATAGACATGCATTTGCAGAGAGAGATGAAAGGTAAAAATTTGGTTGTTACCTTAAGTCTGTGCTTGGATGAATGCTTACACACACACACACACACACACCATCCAAAATCCTACCCTCATTTGTGAATAGATATGTCAGAACAGATACACACAGATGACGAAACATACAACCATATAAATCAATAGGCACACAGCATCTGAGAGAACAACACTAGAATGAAAAATCTTGAATGAATACAACAAAGTGAATTTTAGAAGCAAATACAATCCATCACTGCTGGACAGCCTGGAAAACAAAACCTCACTCAATAAAACTTTACACAACAAATCTATTAAATTCTTGTTGCAGAATGTAAATGCATATAAGGACTTCTGCTCAAAGGTAAACATTTTTTCCTACTTATCCCTAAAATACAGTGTGGTCCAAATGTCTAAGAGCACTAGTGACAATGAAAATTCCATGTATTTTCTATTCTTTTCTAATTGAATACAACAATTTTCATTACAAACTGTATTATTGACAATAACTTGAGTGAAAAATAGAATCTTTTTGCTTTAATGACAGTGTACACTCAAGCTGGCGTGGACTCCACAAGTTTGTGGAAAACCTTATGATCCCATTTTAGATCTAATCCATCGGCGTGTCGTCTGAATGCATGCTTCGATAAAGAGATTAGGCATGGGGAAATCTGATCTTTTGTCCAAAGCAGTTAACATGGTCAATATCACACTTTTGCTTACATTTAAATAGGGACCTAGAAATAGTGAAATTCTAAAATCTTCTGTTTATTTCCAATTTTAAATGGAAAAAAAAAAATCCCAGATTTTCACTGTATATCTACACACATTGCACTAACAATTTGTTACATTCAACAAAATCTTTCAGAATATGCATAACCTCATGGCAAAAATATGAAAATCTTAAGATCAATAATAATAATAATAATAATAATAATAATAATAATATACGGTAGTTTCACATTTATCAATAAATTATTATCGTAAAACATGCCAGTAGGTGGATTAGTGGCTGTAAATTGTCCCTGTGTGCTTGACTGTGTGAATGTGGGTGTGTGCATGGTGCCCTGTGACGGGGCGTTATCCCATACTGGGTATATTACCACCTCATGCCCAGTGTTCCTGGGATAGGCTACGGACCCTCTGTGACCCTGAGCAGGATAAAGCGGTTACTGAAGGTGGACGAATGAAACGCATCACCTCAGTCTAGGCAACTGATAATTGTGTGTTTTAAAAATGCTATGAAAATGCTACTCATACACAGCACTGACAAACTGTATATAACATTGATATATTTTATGCTCATTTATTTATTTAAATTATATTTGACATTTTAATGCAGTACTTTTATCTTTATATCATTATATGTATCTGATAAATATGTAGATTTACAATATACTGTTTTCATTTTTTAATAATATTTTCAATGAATTGCTAAATTGTTTCCAATCAAAATCTTTATTTATTCCCTTTTGTTTGCAGTGATGTATAAGTGAATAAATAAAACCTATAACTATACTGTAGCACATTTCGTTCAGGATGCTCTAGCTTCCTAACTGATTTCTCATATCTGTGCTTGATGTTCCACTCCTGGTGTTGAGATGCCGAAGCAGCTCAGATGATATCTACGCCTGTGTTTTGGTCTTGGAGCTTAGAGAAGCTTCTCTAATCTGATTACTTCTTCCACATTCCCTTGTGGAGGAGGCATTTACGAGCCCCTGCAAGAAGCCAGTTGGGTTTTGCAGCACTCTGGCAGGCTCACAAAGCCTCGAGGACCGCTCTGGAGACGGCTCTGGTGCCAGATAACGGTCATCCCTTGTGATGCTATCTTCAGAGCGTTATGCTACACAAAACAAGATGCACAGGCCCCTGGTGACTGCACGTTAACAGCAGCTAGCCTTGTTATCTCTCTGTACCGATTCGGTCTGCCAGCCATAAACTTCAGGCTCCAGCCAAGCTGCCACAAAAGTTCTCACACTGATTGTGTGCAATACGTTTCAGTATGTGTCCTTTTGCCTTTCTCTTCCACACTCCCCTGAGCGATCAGCAGAAGATGTTAGGGGTGAAATCTTTAGATTTTCGACAGAAACTTGGACTGTTAAAGAGCTGACTGGTATCATTTTAGTACTCAGAGACTGCGGAAGTCCGTTCTGAGTTGCTGCTCTTTGTTGGAGCCAAAGCTGCCTTGAATGTATAAAAAGGTGCAGAGTGTACTTAATTCATACTGGTTTCCACAGGAAAAGATACGTTCAAAGCACAAAGCACACTGAATTTAACTGTCTGTGCAGAGAAACCAAAATGTCAGTCAAATTACACTATTCAGTCTAGGTATAGTGTGTTAGCATGAACAAGAAAACAGCTAAACAGTGGCTAAGTTAGTCCAACGTACAGCACACATGTGAGTCAGGAAATCACCAACATTGCTGGATTCCATACATACACCATCAGTATAAAACTCAGGCTCATGCAAATCACTCACATTTACATCAGTTCCCAAATCCAAAGTTAAGAGGAGTTTGCTAACTTTTGCCAACAAGCAATCAAATGCTTCCCCGGTCCCTCCCTGAGCCACGTACGTTTAGCAGTTCCCCTTGGTTAATCGTGTTAATTAGCTTAGTGGGGCGGGTCAGGAGGGGGGTACAGTGCTTTTTTTGGGTACAGAGAAGCTCTGAATATAATTGGATTTTTGCTTGCAGGCAGTTCCTTAACGCCATGCTTAAATCAAACAGTCAGCTCACAAAATCAATTCCAAACTCAGACGCCAAATCCCCAAGTACTGCATCTCACCACAGCAACAATGTTCTTTAGCTGCGGTGTTTTGCCTTGAATATTACATTTATTTGTAAAGAGAAAATCCCATTAGACTTGAGGAAAGCAGGAACGGATGATAAGCCATTATTATACTTCACTGATTCGCCATCCTTGTTGTCACCAAGTAGCAGTATTTAAAAAATAAATAAATAAATATATATATATATATATATATATATATATATATATATATATATATATATATATATATATATGTGTGTGTGTGTGTGTGTGTATACATTTACAGCATTTGGCAGACGCCCTTATCCAGAACGACTTACATTTATTTCATTTATACAACTGAGCAGTTGAAGGTTAAGAGCCTTGTCCAAGGGTCCAGCATTGGTGAACAGTGAACTCCTTACCTTCTGATCAGTAACCCAGAGACCTTAACCACTGAGCCACCACTGTATATATATATATATATATATATATATATATATATATATATATATATATATATATATATATATATATATATATGTATGCATGTATGTATGCATGTATGTGTGTGTGTGTGTGTGTGTGTGCGTGTGTGTGCATTCCTTGTGGGCACCAGCCAGTGTCCAAAAATTGTGCTGTAATATCAAGTCCCGGTGTGCCTAGGTACCCTACACGATCCACTGATCCCACTGTTTTATGATCTGCAAATATTTAAAACCAGCACAACACACACACACAGTCTCACCACACTGGATGCTGGATGAAGTCAGAGTTGAGGGAGTGTGTTTCTGTTTTTAACAGCCATAGGGGAGGGACACTATTAAATATTAACACAGCACTCCTTACTGCACTAAGGCTATTGATCCATAAACAGGACACCAAGGTAGAGTGGAAGACTAAGAAGTACAGAAAATAAGCAGGTGTTGAATATGTGTGACTCAAAATGGGAGGATGTTAAGTTTTGCTGAGATGTAGAAAGGACATAACAGAGGTTCATGAGATTTTTTTTTTATGCTCATGTGCGCAGTTGTGTGTAACTCATGTGCTTAATTGTTTTGGACTGTTTGAGCATTGATCCTAAATGGCATTTGAAATAAATGAGGTGTATTTATTTACTGCTGTTTTTTTAGAGAGAGAGAGAGAGAGACAGAGAGAGAGAGAGAGAGAGAGAGAACTACATATTGATTTAGTATTTCCAGTGCACAGGCCACTGATGAGCATGAATGAACGCACAACAAATGCAAATGCAAGTATTTTATGTACCATTAATTGGATTGCAAGTCCTTGAGTGTGAAATTTATAAAGTACAGAATACAGTGAATTATACAGTGCTGTTAAAAAGTATTTGCCCCATCCTGAATTTTTCTGTTTTGTGTATATCTCATAGTAAATAGTTTTAGATCTTGAAACGAAATACAACATAAAACAAAGGCAACCTGAGTAAAGACACAAAACAGTTAAAAAAAAAATGATTGAAGCAAAAAAAAAGTTATCCAACACCTATCACCTATGTGAAAAACTAATTGTCCCATTAAATTAAACTTAAAATTTGTTTGTGCCATTTTTACCAGTAATAACTACAACCAAACACTTCTGATAAATGGAGATCAGCCTTTTACTTACTTCTAGGATTAGGATTTACTCCTAATGCTTTGGATCATTGTCTTGCTGCGTAATCTAGTTGCGCTTGAGTTTCAGCTTGAGTTTCAACTTGAGTTTCAACTATTCATCCACTTCCTGGATGAGTCGTTGCTGTGCTCTTGGAATTTTTGAAGGTCAGCCACTTCTGGGAAGGTTCACTACTGTGCCGAGTTTTTCCATCTGGAGATAACGGCTCTGACTGTGGTGTATTTCAATATTACTGATGTATTTCAATCACCTCATCATTTCTGGAATTTATTTCAATTTTGGCATAGTGTGTTACTGGGTAAGACCTTTTAACCAACTTCATGCTGTTGAAAAAGTTATATTTAAGTGATGATTTGATTGAACAGGGTTTGCAGTAATCAGGCCTGGCTGCGTCTAGTCCAGCTAAACCCCATTATGAATGCAGTTTCATAGATTTGGGGAATTAGTAACTATGGGGGCAAATACATTTTCACACAGTAAATCATTTAAAAACTGTATTTTGTGTTTACTCAGGTTGCCTTTGTTTTATCTCAGATTTTGTTTTCATTTCTGAAACAATTTACTATGAGATACACACAAAAAAGAAGAAATCAGTATGGGGGCAATAGTTTTTTTGCTATAGTGCTTTCCACAACTGACATTGTCACAAAGCAGCTTTACAGAAATATATAATTCCAGATCTAAATTTTAAATGGATAAATTTTGTCCCTAATGAGTGAGCCAGAGGCGACTGTGGTAAGGAAAAACTCCCTGAGATGATATGAGAAAGAAACCTTGAGAGGAACCAGACTCAAAAGGGAACCAGTCCTCAACTGGGTGACATCGGATCGTACAATTATAAATAAATCCGTTCTATAACTTTGTGCTACATGATTAAATAAAAATACAACTGTGTAACCAGGAAATTCACCACAATCTCAACATGAAGTCTATTCCACTGAAATCATGAACTGTCCACCGATGGAGAAGCGGGCGCAAAGTCTGTTTGTGTAAAATATAAATGTCTATATACAGGAGGTCCAGTGTTGTCATAACTACTATATATGCAGTATATCAAAGGTACTATGTACAATCTTGCCATTGATAAAATGTGTACTAAATGGAAGGTTGTTTGTGCCTTATGTAAGGCATAAAACATAATGGGATGTGTTGTTGATGAAAAAAATGTGATTATTTTCAACAGCATGTAAGTGATTTATGCCACAGCAGTTCGCCTAAGCTAACAATTTTTCATTTATTAAAGAATAAAATATTGTACATTTATCTGTTTATAGTTACATTTAATGTTATAGAATGTCCACAAAAGAAGTTAGTTCCGTTTATCACTATAATGTTACATTATATAAGCTAGGGTTGTAGTCAGGACTGCTATTGTCTAGTTCAATTCAATTCATCCATCCATTTCTGTACCGCTTATCCTACACAGGGTTGCGGGGGAGCTTGGAGCCTATCCCAGGACACACAAGGCTGGGGACACCCTGGATGGTGTGCCAACCCATCGCAAGGCACAATCACACACACATTCACACACTACGGACAATTTGGAAATGCCAGTCACCTACAATACATGTATTTGGACTGGGGGAGGAAACCGGAGTATCTGGAGGAAACCCCTTAAGCATGGGGAAAACCACTAAGCCACTAACCAGTAAGCCCCCCAATTCAATTCAATCCAATTTTATTTGTATAACACTTTTAACAATGGACACTGCCACTTTAAAGAAATATACAAATTCTGGATGTAAATTTTAAATACATTAATTTATCCCTAATGAATAAGCCAGAGGTTTTCTACAAGAACAAATGACTAATTGCAAAAACAAAAGAGAACATGACCATTATTTTGTACAAACTCCTGGCTGAGGCCATGATCATCTTTAGCAAAGCAAATGCCCAAGACCGAGATGAGTCAATACGGAAAATGTTTTGAAACTAAACTCGAGTCCTGCAGCCATAATAACAGCTATGAACAGTCGTTCCTTTGAATTGCCTAGCAGCTGGCACCAGTGTTCAACATTACTGGCTATAATGAAATATATAAGATGGAATTGGATTGATATCAGCAGGTCATGTGTAGAAATATTAAAATGAGTTGCACAAATTTGCATTTGAGTATATCGGCTACCTATAGAACAGCTGTAGAACTGTAGAAAAGTTAGAACCAAAGTTATGTTGGTAATAGCAGCAAAGAGATGACTCTTGATTTTGTATATTTACAAGGATTACAGTTTGTCATCAGGTAAAGTTTAAAAGTTAAACTGTTAATGAGTGTAGTTATGTAACATTACAGTACTTGACAGTGATAACACCTTACAGATTGTTTGTTAGATAATGAATGAAGTATGAACTGTCCCCCCTTGCCCCCCCGCTGCCAGCTCATGCACAGGAAATGTAATCTTATTCGCCATGCTATGGCCATCTCCAATAATCACCTTCATTTTGCACAAGTGTGTCTGAGTGGAAGCAGATTCATCTCTGTTTTTCCAAAATGTGCATTACTATCTGGCAAAACCATCACCTCTTCAAACGTGTACTGATTCATCACCTGAAAGCTAACTCTTTAATCAAGATACAGTGGCTACATCCGCTCTTGTTGCACCCCTTTCCCGACAAACACAATTATCACAGCAACAGGCTTGGCAGAATAGTAAAAAAAAATTCATTTGGGTTGAAACTTCACACTAAGCTGAAACGCACTTGCACATGTGAAACATGTATTTAGCATGTAAAAAGCTTAGTCGTGCTTTAAAGCCAAACTACATGCGAGCCATGCAGAATGGGAAACGTGAAGCTCTGCTCTGCACCAACAACACATCAAGCACCACCCCAGCCCACCCCACACACCTACCCCTCTCAACAGACCCAGAAAAAAAAAAAACCTCCACAACTACAAAGCTGCTCTTCTTTTTGCTCAGATTTGCTTGGCAGCGAATGGGACTGACAGGCTGGTGAAATCTCTTCACACTTCTGCTTGTGCACACCCACAGATAGACGCATACCAACACAGTGCTTTGTTGATTTGACGCAAGACTTATTCAGCATTGCCGCCTGTTTGGGTGGAAATTTAAGAGCTTAATTTACAGAACCGTTTTCAGAAGGCATTCATCATTCAATTTACATTGAAATGATTCTCTCTTTCTCTCTCTCTCGCTCTCTCTCTCTCTCTCTCTCTCTCACTATATATATATATATATATATATATATATATATATATATATATATATATAGATAGATAGATATATATAGAGAGAGAGTATTATATGATATCTTATAGGAGTACATGCTTCGATCTGGATGAAGACAGACTTATTACAATACGCCATCTTACAATACTAAGGTCTTGATCTGAATCATGCCTAAGGCATTGCTTTCCCTCCATAATTATAAAAAAGGCACAAGCAGGATGATGCTCCTTCTGAGTACGTGATTAAGGAAGAATTGATAACACGGTTCTGCACCCTGAGGCTTCGTCAGAGGCAAACATGAAGAAAGTGACAAAGGTGGGTTACCTCTATTAAGAACATGCACGTAGGAGGAAGAACATTTCTCAGGTTCTCACAGATGAATGTAAATTAGCATATAGTGCTACCAAGACTTGCACATGCATTTGAATACCTTATATTTCTACCGATCTCTCTACATTATAGTTTTAACATTTGTTTTTAGTTAGAGTACATTAGCACGAACGCTTATGGTGAACTCTTCCCTGCTCGTCTGAATAGCTGATAACATCCGGCAGATGTGTTTGTAAAGTAAACAGTGTTTTAGACTGATGGGTCTGAGGGACTGATTTAAATGCACAATGCACGCTGTGCTCTTGAATAGCAAATTATTAAAACACAGTCCTTTTACTGCATCATTTTGAGCACGATCTTATTGAGTGCAGCGCTCAGTCACATCCACCTCCAAGAAATTAAATGCACATCTGAGTATGTAGACGGATGAGGAATCAAGTACAAACACGCATGCAAATGGGTGACAAATTAAAGGGGGCACTGTTATACTGTAGGGGGCATTTAATTTTGCTGGCATGGCTTGGGTCCACTTGTATCTTTTTAGAGGGACGGCTCACTGCAAATGAATGCAAAGTTATTCTGTTTGATCGCCTTTAACCTATGATGGAACATTTCTATCCTGCTGGGAGTGGTCTCTTTCAAGATGACCCCACCCCCATCCACAATTCACAAAAGAACTCACTGAATAGTTGGATGACGATGGAGGAATCTCAATCCAATTAAACACCCATAGGAGACTTTGGACCTTCAAAACACCAACTGAGTGAAAATCTTCCGGAAGAGCGGTGTTCATCTCACCAGTGCAATTCTGGAAACTTTCCAGTAGTATCGATGCTTAGGTGAACAGAAGCTGTTCTGGCAGCTTGAGGTGCACTAAAATCTTAAGACACTTTATGTTATGTTTTTTCCCCCCTATAATTTGTCACCAATATACATATGAATGCACTTATACACAACTACTTCATATACTGCACGTGTTAAATAGTTTTGCGTTTTAAGTTGACTGTCTACTACACATGGAAAGCGTGAACTGAGTAGGCTGTATTCACTGGTAGAAGTTTGCCTGCAGCACATGTAAAATAAAAACATCCCACTTTCTAGCATACACACACATAAATCTCAGCAAGGGCTTCTATCCAGGCCACCAATTGTGTCTGATTGCTGAACACACACACACACACACACACACACACACACACACACATTAAATATAATGCAATTGCCAAACTTACTGCTCACATCACAACATAAAATACATCTAACATCTTCTCCATTACCTCTTCTACATCTACAAGGTTTATCCAAGCAATAAAAGCAAGAAAAGGTGAATTGAAGTGTGTAGGTGTGCAGGCACCTTTAGGGCATTCCTTCATGTTAACCAAGCTGCACCTTAAGACGGGCAAGAGGAAACCAAGCTTGTGTTCATTTCTGTTATGTATTCTGCACTGAGTCCATGCATTTAACGCTATAGGTGAATGCTGTTAATTCATCACTGGGTTATTTCTGTGTGTTTTCCGTGCCAGGTTCCTCGCGGTGGAACGGCAGTGTTGTGTAAACAGCAATATTAGCATTCAGCTCTGTAACACACCGCGCTTCTCCACAACACTCCCGACTAACCCGACCTGAGGAGCTTGGATCGATTCCCTCTTCGCTCGATATTTTCAGGGTTTCTCACGCACACTAAAATCCCAAGTGATGCATTAACTGGTCATGAGCTAGAAGTCCACCTGGCAACATTGTAGGTGTTCTTTTAAAAGTCGGGACATTGCCGCGATGAAGATTTGCACACTAAAACAGCCAATATCTGATTAAATAAAACATGTGGATGCTCAAATCAGGTAGTTTAGTCCTAGTCGGTTATTTTGGATAGCTATAAAAACACACTAAATTAACAAAAAATGTGATAAAGCAGTGCGCAAACATGCGCAAACATGCGCGCACCTGCGCGTCGGGAAGCGCAAAGCAATATTTAATAAGCCTATAGGCTATAACACTCAGACACCCAGCGCATTTATAACTGACTTAAAGTTAGGCTGAAAAGTCCAACTAGGAACTATTTATCTCGCAGGTAAGCGTAATGAGAGGCTACAATCTCAGCTAACTGTCCTAAGCGCACACCCGACTGTCATGGGCATCCACATCATCAGCGCTCCTCTAATTGAGTTAGAGGCGATCAGAGGAAAGTTTACTCCCCTGATATCATCCTCGCCTACTACAAACTGCCACACAACTCCCTCTGCAACTTCAGCCCTCACTAACATCGCAACTCTAAACCATCATTATCTAGAGAATATTTACCAGGAATAAAAAAAATATATATATATTCTCCCTGCTCTTCATCCAGTCCGTGATTTGCTAATCTACCCTGTATGTTGTTTATTCTAGAACATGGAGAATTTTTTTGGAATTCCCGCACTGTAGATGACAAGCTACTAACCTTCATATGAATAATTATAATTATTATTATAATAATAATAAAAACTCTTTAGAATGCCGCAGTTGTCTACCTGAAGCAGAGATCCCAGAGGGTCACATCCCGCATTTTGCCGTCTTTACTGAGAAGATAAACTCCAGTTCTGTTAGTGCGCACACGGGAACGCACTGTATCCACTAAGAGAGAGAGAGAGAGAGAGAGAGAGGGAAAAAGCGAATGCGTCTGGCATTGAGGAGGCGGCCTCGCCTCAGGATGCTTCTGTCTCCTAGCAACAAAAGCTGATGTGGTGCGGATGCGCTTAGAATCGGATGAAGACAGAAGAAGTCGCTCAGACTCACCTTTGCCAGGTTACACATGGTTTCAGGTATAAGCACAAACACAACAACTGGATCAGACTATTATAAGTGAGGCAGGGAGAGGAAGTGATGAATGAGTGTATGTGGATGTGTGGGAGGGCGAGAGAAAAATAAAATGAAAGAAGTATTCCACCTGCACAGTATATGCAGTCAGAGTGGGCGTTTGGCTGCAAATATCTATGGACCATAGTGTAAACAGAACATTGTACCAATTTGAATGAAGGAGGATTTGTTCAGTTTTATATGGTACATATTAAAAAAGAGTAGACTTTGAAAAAAAATCCACCCCCGAACATAAGCTTAACTACAGGGTGTCCCAAAAGTGTCCACATTGTAGATAGGGGACATGAACAAATTATTAGCAAAATGTCTTTCAATATATCTATATCTATATCTATCTATCTATATATATATATATATATATATATATATATATATATATATATATATATATATATATATATATATATATATTTCAGATAGCCTTTAAGTAATGCCTTTGACAAAAGAAAAACGTATTGAAATCATTCCCATGGCTGGATCGGGAAGCTGTCGCAAGGTTGCGATGGACTTTAACGGGAAACATGCAAGCATGCATCATCACACGACTCTATTGCCAAATTAATTAACAAATTAAAAAATACTGGATGTGTTGCGCACCAACCGAGAAGTGGACGTCCACGAACATCCACTGATGAAGACACAACCGACATGTTGCTGACAAACATAGTCCCTTATGTATGGAGACTTTTGGGACACCCTGTAGTACAATGTTCAGTACAAACTGAGTCATGATTGTGAAGTTACAAGGGTGAGACCATGTTGTATAGGCAAAATGTGTCTACTTTTTCATTTAATGACCATTCTGGACAAACTGAAGAACCATTATTCCAGGGTGAATAAAATGCCACAGAATATACAAGTAGATACTTCTAACGTTATCATTTTGCTCTAAAACGACATTTTCAGGGGTAGCTTTGTTTCCATACCACCCACATCAGAACATGCTTTTCAAGATACCTTTAAAGGTGTAGTGACTGATGGAAACATATGTAATCTCTCCTTTCAGTGTTCCCTACAATGGTCAATGAATGTACACTTGCTAGGTTAGACCACCTGAATGTTAGAGCAAGAGGGGTAGCTTTCTGAAGCTTTAATAGCTTTAACTGTCAAATAAGTAGAGGTGCCTCCTTGTCCTTATCGGTTTGGTGTTGGTGCTTACAGAACCTGGGATGTCGCAGAAACCAGAGTTTCTCCTCTGAGCAGATTTTTATTAACAGCTGTCAAATGAAATGAGAAAAACTTCACCATGTCCTACAAAAAGTGTTTTGACTTTAAAAATCACTCAGCCCACAGCTGAGGGTGTACTTCAGCTGCACCTGTTTGACCAATGCACTATGCAAACTTCAAAGCAAAAATGGGAAATTTCCAGAAATATAACACTTAAAAGAATACCAGATTCTATGTAGAATGGACTACACTGACAATTAGAGAGAATAATAAACAAATAAACAGGTCCCACATACACTGCCCTCCACTAATATTGGCACCCTTGGTAAATATGAGCAAAGAAGGCTGTGAAAAATGGCCTTTATTATTTAAATGTTTGATCATTTGTTAAAAAAATGCACAAAAATACTCTACTCTCATGGATATCAAACAATTGCAAACACAACACAGGTTTATAAAAAATATCTTTGCTTAATATAGGTGTGCAACAATTATTGGCACCCCATGAATTCATATGAGAAAAACATATTTGAAGTATATTCCCATTGATATTTACATTTTTTTTAAGTACACTTGGGTGACTAGGAACAGGAAATTGTTCAACCATGACTTCTTATTACACAGGGATATAAATATGAGGTAACACATAGCTCAAATTCCCTTAGTCATTCGTAACAAAGGGTTAGACCAAGGACTATAGCTGTGATGTGTGGCAAAAGGTTGTTGAGCTTCACAAAATTGGTAGTGGCTATAAGAAAATAGCACAAGCATTGAATAAATGCCCATTTCCATCATCAGGGCAATAATTAAGAAGCTGAGCTTCAGTTCAGGAAAACCTAATAGTAGAAAATAGAAGAAAAGGATTTTCCCAGAGCACCACAGATATCAAGTATCGGCTCATAATGGCAACTATTGGCTATATGATTACACTGCAAAAAATGACATCTTAGTAAGTGGAAATACCTTGAATATACTCAATTGTATCTAATATTTCTTATTATAAGATCACAATAAGTGTTGGGGAAGCTCCTTTGAAACTGTAGCTTTTCAAGCTACAAGCTATTAATAGTTTGAAGCTACAGTCAAGCCTTTTAACAAGTAGTTAGCTACACTACAAGTTACTAACAAAAAGTAACTAACTACACTGAAGGTACTTAAATGGGCAACATTTTTAGTACGTATGTCATGATTGTGATTCAGCTTATCAATAACTGTGTATAATTTTACATCAAGAATTTAAACACAATTTTTAAATAATTCAGAACAATTGTGAATTTTTAAGGTGCACATTAGGCTACTTATCAGTTTAACATGACAATCACATTCACCTCTTTATGCGTCCTTAAATTTGTGCTTGAACTCTTGGATGTCGTATTATGATCGAAGTACTGGATGAAGTATTTCAATCTTTGGTTTCAAAGATTACTTACAAAGGTGTAAGATTTATTATTTGATTCCTTAAGGCACAGGAACTTAGGGCCAAATAGGGCCATGGGTAATTGGTTTTGTCATTATCGAAATCAGTCGCCATCTCCCACTCCATCATGTGTCGAACTTGAATAATTGATACTTCCGATAGGCTAATAATAATACATGCAACAATAACTTATTATTATTATTATTATTATTATTATTGTTGTTGTTGTTGTTGTTGTTGTTGTTGTTGTTTTATTTCATGTATCACTGATTAATTAATCATGGAAATAATAATAAATAATAAATAAGTTAAGGAACTTTTTCTCTTGCTGCGCCCTTACACAAGATGTTGAGAAATACAATCAGACCGTTGTATTCAGAACATAAAATAAATTCCTCAGCATGCACTGATAAACTTATTTAATTATTTTATTTGATCTTATTTGTATGTAAATGTAAACATTGTGTTGTGTTGTCTATCAATAACAAAGCACCAGTAATATTCTCTGTATCAGAGAATAAACTCCAGTGTTCATTTATTATGGTATTATCATTTACCTGCCCCATGCATCATGAAACATTATGTGTCCATCAGATGGTGTCTTCCGGTCCAAGTGAGCTACAAAGTGACTCTTAATAACTGTGAAGCAAGCGGCTACCACAGGTATACAGTGAAAAGGACAGTTATAATTGGACAAAAAAAATTAACACTTGGTCGCAGTACATCGCTACTCGTTCATTTGAAAAAGTGACTAGGTACAGGAAAAGCTACACTATTTTTAAAGTAGCAGAGCTACTGTTCCCCATCACTGATCACAATAAAGCAAATATAAGATTATTCAACCGATTTCAAGCCATTTGTACTAATTTCAAGCTTGAAATGGTCTTGTTTTATTCAAAGATAATTTAGCTTATTTTAAGCATTTATTTCTAGAAAAATGTAAAACTATCAGCCATTAGAATAAGAAAACTACAAGCTTGAAATGAGTAATTATGTCTAGAAATAGGTTTAATCATATATTTGGTTTACTGTAATCTTGTTATAAGAAATACTAGATAAATTTCACAATATTCAAGATATTTTCACTTGTTTAGATGACTTTTTTTTTAAGTGTAGCCATAAAACAGCCATTCAAATGACATCACTAGTTTGCAACCTCTGTCTCACCGTGTGCATATGAATGTAACACGGCCCTGATGTGACTTGCTCAGAGGGACGAAAAGTCATCTGGCCAATTTGGCTAGAGTTCTGTGAATGAATTTCACAGTTGGTCAGGGGCTGAATGTTCCTAAATTCCCGCTCCTATCTTTCACTCCCATCTCACCTCATCCTGCTGTGGACGCTGGTCTTGGGCGTCAAGGCAGAACTGTTTAGCAAGTGTCATTAAAAGGCAAGTATTTAAGATTGTGCTTTCTCTTGAATGGGCCATGATTGGACAAGGGAAGAACGCATGCATGGATGAACAGGAGCACACTCCCCCCTCCCACTTTTGTCCGTGTTCAACCAAGCGAAAAATACAAAATGTTCATTTCAGGAAAAAAAATGTAATAATTCACTCTGTATTAATGATTTAGCACTTTGTGAAGTTGCTGAGGTGTGGAGGGGAATTAGAAATTAGCATGCCTTTTAATTTCTTTTCCATGTGAAATTAAAAAAAGTGTGTATGTGTGTGTGTGTTTCATTAGCTGCCTCACCTGCATGGTATGTTGTTAGTGCACTCGTGCTCAGCACCAGCAACTTGAACACACTGTGAGCATCAAATGCATGCGAGAGGAGAAAATCTCTCTCAAAGTCACGTTGTGGACGTCAAACTGACAAAATGTGATTTTAATTTCATTACCATACTCTATCAAATGAAGATTCATCACCATCGCTCAGGTCAAAAACACGTGAGAGGAGAGAAATCTCATGCACATGCATAAAAATGAGGAGAGTCTTCATCTACAAGCTTTTCATTAATGCAGCCAGTGTTAATATTGTTGATGAAAAGTAAGATGTAAAATATTTATTCATGTTTTTTTTTTTTGACTGAAGAAGGCAAAAAAGAAAAAGAAAAAAAGAAAGCCTAGATAAAAATGTATCCAATTATACTGCATCACAGAAATAGCTGATTGGACAGAAGAGAAAATATTTTCCATGTCTTTAGGCACGCACTTTGCAAATTAATGAAGCGATTACATTCATTTATCCTCAATAAACTCGGTATCTTGGTCAGGGTTGTGGTGGACCCAGAGCTGGGATCACTAAGTGCATGGTGGGGAATACATCCAGGATGGGATGCCATATAGGATGAAACTAGAAGATATGGAGTAAAACCCATGTAGAAACCATACAAAACTCTGCACAGAGAGTAACCTGAGCACAAGGGAGAAATCATAGGCATTACTGAGACAGCATGCATGCATGTACAGTAGCAGCGGTACATAAAAAAACATGGTCTCCCCATGCCAGGGCTTATGAGAATCTGTGTCAGTGTGCTGGTGACCCAGTATAGCAATGTCTGCTTTAGATGAGTAACCTACAATGAGGCGGGAGTGACAGGCAGTGCTTATTAAACCTGTACTCCGCCTGCATATAAAACAATGAAGTTGGAAAGGCAGCGTTTCAGTAAGGACCCCCAGAGGGATATGATCTCTGTCTTTCTTTCTCTCACTCCCACTTTTTCTCATCTAGAGATGATAGATAATCCTACACACCATTTATAGCTACAAATGACATGACATGTACAAATGCTCCTGTGTTATTGCATATGGATGTATGTTGTTATGAATGAACGTTGACTTCCTGATATAGGGCATTTATGAGAAACTTCCTAATGTGAATTATTTCATGTTTTTGTCACAGTTGAAAATGTCTACTGAGGAATACTGTACGAAGCACCTCTTTCATGTGTATTGCAGAGGTTTTCAGAACAGCATGCAGTATACCAGGATTTTTTTTTTGTGATTTTTTTTTAAAACAAAATAACGTACTATAAAACAGAAATAATGTATATGTACTCTGCATGTGGTTGAATTTTACATTTTTACATTTACTTTGGTATATTTGACTGATGATTTTATCTAAATTGATGTAAAATTGAGACAGGTGCAACTGGGTCTTTAGTCAAGTCAAGTCATCCTTTATTTATAAAGCACATGTAAGACAACAGAAGTTGACCAAAAGTGCTTTACAAATCAATCAAACAAATAAACCATAGCAAATTTATGCTGAAATATATAGTAACAATAATAATAATAATGAATAAATATATACCTTTAAATACAGCATCAAGTATTTACCTATGTCAACCTATTAAATGACCTATTCAAAAGCAGGGGTAATGTGATCCCTCTTACCCTGACCCTGTTGAAACCTAGCTGCCGCATTTTGAACCAGCTGTAGGCCGGATAACGCAGTTTGAGGGAGACCAATGAACAATTAGTTACAATAGTCTAACCGTGATGAGATTAGCAAGTGAATCACAATTTCCAGGTCTTTGCTAGAAAGAAAATATTCAACTTTAGCAACAACTCTCAGACGGAAAAAGCTACCCTTAACAACAGCACTAATTTGCTTGTTGCGAAGTTATGATAAATCTAAAATCACTCCAGGATTTCTTACATGATCTTGTACATGATCTTTACTCAAGGACCAAACAGTGGCATGTATGTGGTGCTGGGATTTGAACTCACAACTTTCTAATCAGTACCTTTTAACCACTGAGCCACTAGTGCCCAGTGAATATTATCTATAAACACTTATGTGCAAATGAGAAATGTATTAACATGGCTTTAAAATGATCATGGAGTATTTATTATGCTGTTAAGCTTTGTTAGTGGTGCAACAGTCTAAGCGTTTGCCCTCACAATCTTTCAATGACAACAAAGCCGTATTGATGCAAAATGAATGCCATTTTGTTGGCTGGGAGTCCAAAAGAGCTGGCCCTGGAGTGACATGACCTGGGCATCTATGAGGTTATCAAAAAAGCAAAGGAAAATAAATCACTTCTGCTGTCATAGGAAAATAATCAACAACAGAGTGGTGGGATGTCATTTGTGGTTATTTGATTATTTGATTATTTGATGTGATAATTTTATAGCATCTATAAATGTTATTCCCATTCCCAATATCTCTTAACAAGCCAAAACAACAACAACAACAACAACAACAACACCTAAACCAGAAAGCACAAAGTCCTCTGCCATGAAGACTTTCCTGTGGTGGAAAACTTACTGAATTTTACAAACCCTGACGCTGCAGGCTCCAGGACTGAAAAAAAACCCCACCCTTCTCTTTGCTAAATAACAGCACATTTCAATCAGTGTATTATGTGGAGCAGACCCCAAACAACTCCCTCTGAATTACTATAGAAACAGTAACATATTATAATGAGTACATTCATATAAATTTGTGATTTGCACTATTATCAGAGGTGATGTTATAGAAAATGAACACTTTCTGACCAATCAGTATCTAGAAAATTAACGGTGCTGTGGTATAAGAAGATCTAGCACAGTTAGTGTGCTCCTCTAAACACTATGAAGCACTGCTCTATGATGATGCATGAGCAGCATGTGTTAGCTTTCATTGACCCGGTAGAGCAGAATTAACTAGTGTTTAGAATTAGTCAGGATAAAATTGAAGAAAAAAAAAAGCGGTTTAAAATGTAATTTCATTTGTTCTAGTTGAATTTCAGGGGGAAAAATGGTATCGAAGTAAAAAATTATATGACTCATAATCACGCTCCAAACCCCATACTTCTTCTTTTTCTAATTTTTTTCTTATTTTTATACTAATCATACTAATTAAAGAGCACCAAATGTGTATCAGAAACTGGCTAAATCTTGACTTTTCTTCCATGACTACAAGGAAGTGTTCTAATCTGCTTGTCACTTGGAGACGTTTCGAGTCCCCTTTTCTCAGAGCCCTGCTGTCGGTTTGGAGCTTTGACGGATCAGTCTTAAGCTATCCTCCGCCATGCACGCTGGGACTGTGAAGAATGGCAGCTTTGTGTGTTTGCATGCATGTATGCTGGACAGAAGTGCTTTGTTTGGTCAGAAGCCTCTCTCACAGCGGAGCAGGCGCTTTTGTGCTGGTGACTCTCCATAGGATCCGACTGAGCTGTCAGTAAAGGAAAGGACAGCTAAAAGAAATGCGAAAAGGGTGTCTATGAAAAACAAAGAAGGAGAGGATACCGGACAGGGAGAAAAGGGGAATGACGAGAGGGACAGGAGAATTAGAAGTAGAGAAGAAAATATCAGTATCTATAGACAGGATTGTGTGTGTGTGTGTGTGTGTGTGTGTGTGTGTGCGTGTTGGGGTTGCAGTGAGAGAGAGAGTTGAACACTTCCCCCTCATAGGGTGAGTCCATCTGCTGTTCCCTCTGTAGACAAGCACAGCACAAATGTTTAACTAAGCGACCGAATCCGAGTATTAACACAATTATCAATGCCTCATTTATCACCAGTGCAATGGCAGCCATGACCCACTGATTGACTATTATTCAGTGGATGCCTGCACACGCATACTTCTTTTCTCTGTCTCTGTTTCTAAACAAAGTCAAAATGAAATATTCATCATAAACTGCAACCGGATACAAAGCGCACGTTACTTTATATTCTCTTAAGGGCCACTTATTTTGTAGTTTGTCAGCATTTTTTATTTTTTAACAAATCGGGCCTCATGCGGTACATCCATCTGTGATTTGGTTACTGTGCGTATTGGTAATTGTGTACTTCCAGTGCTCTTCCAGTATAATATCCCATAGTGTCCATGTTGATTACTCACTAGCCAGACAGACTATTGTTATTCAGGGGCATGAAAGAAAGTAACCCAGGTGATTAAAGTCGTTCTGCAATGAACAGTTTATAAAGGAATTCAGACAAAAAGCCGGGCTATCCTGACTGCCTGCTTTTATTGAAGACAATGTTTTCTGATTTGATTTTGAGAGCAACAACAACAACAACAACAAAACAATTCATGAGGCGTGTGTTATGTAGCATGGAAATGGACTCTGTGTTAAATGGCTGGACCAGAACCTTCAAAACTTTCAGACTTGGCTCTGTTCAGCTTCATCAGAGAAATAGATAGCAAACTGCATGATTTATGACTTTGTATGATGGCTGAGAATGGTTTGCTGATCGGAAGTATCCATTTCTGCAGAATAATTAGTGCTTCATTCTGGATATGCCCTAAAGTTCTACAGTGGTGTAATGATCTTACTAACAAACAAAATATTGTATGCATACAAAAAAAAAAAGAGTGGTAGAAAACAAGATCTTTAATTTAATTTATACCTTACCACAGCACTGTTGATTTCTCAACACTGCAATGTTCATATTAATATGCTCATTCGAACATATTAGTGTAGTACATTACATAACAACTTACACATGAATAAGTAAAAAATTATTATCATTTTTAATGATTGTTGATGTGATTAAGTTTTCTGCAGACATTTTTGACAAGTCTGGACTTTAGTAGGTGAGCAGACTATTTAATTCATGGGTATGGACAACATAGGAATCGTACAGTTCAGTTCATGTGCTATTACAGTATATGGTGCTGTTAACACTGTTTTTTTTAGGTAAATGTGAGTAAAACACACTTAAATAAATAAAAGACTTGAAATAAAGTGATAATATATATATACAGTGAGGGAAAAAAGTATTTGATCCCCTGCTGATATTGTACTTTTGCCCACTGACAAAGAAATGATCATTCTATAATTTTAATGGTAGATTTATTTGAACAGTGAGAGACAGAATAACAACAAAAAAAATTCCAGAAAAACGCATGTCAAAAATGTTATAAATTGATTTGCATTTTAATGAGGGAAATATGTATTTGACCTCCTCTCAATCAGAAAGATTTCTGGCTCCCAGGTGTCTTTTATACAGGTAACGAGCTGAGATTAGGAGCACACTCTTAAAGGGAGTGTTCCTAATCTCAGCTTGTTACCTGTATGCCTGAATTTTTTAGGACAGGAAGCACACCTGCTGTATTGGACTCTGTTGTTGATTCTCACCTGCCAATGTACTAGACAGAAGCTATATCATATATGAGGAATATGACTATGTCATTATTAATGTTGTCTTGCCACAGCAAAATCTATGGTGACCAGGTGTGCCTGCAAAATACAAATATATAAATATACACCTCTCTTTACAGAAGTCTCCAAAACATATTGCCTGATGATACAATTACAAAATTAATGAATAACCTTTAGCACAAGGTACTCTGGTATCAAATACACTTGGTATATTATTGACTTGCACAGAAGTCTGATAATATTTCACCACTTCGGATCAGATCCTCCCAATTACACAGGTGCAAGTGTCTTCCTCATTCCCAGCATGAGAATTGAAGTCTCCTAGGAGCACTATGGAGGCAGAATAATCCAAATGTCTATTTGGTGCATATGCACATGCAAGAGTTAGAGCTTTCTTTCCTGAGATTCAAAATCTCATGGTGGCAACTCTCTTGTCCACTGGGAAAAACTCCCACTCAGCCTGGGACTGAGCTCTAGCTCTCCTAGGGACCAGCTCTCCTGTGGGAACTCTGGAGTAGCTCTGATTAACACATTGACTACCAGAGCCTTTATTGTGTGTGGCTGTAAGGCCAGTTATATCTAGTCCATACCTTTCATATTCAAGCTTTTTCACCACCAATGAAGTGACTTTCTACGTTCCTAACGTCAGTTTCCTTTCCAAGGGTGTCCGACTGTCCATAACACACCACTTGAAAAAGTATGCAGAACAGGCAATATGATTGTATCTCAATAGTTTTAATACACATCAGTGTAAGCCTGGGGGATAAATTGGGATTTAGGAGACAAAGAGCTTGAATTCTTTTGGAGTTTTGAAAGTGCAAGTCTCTTATTTCACCCCAATTTAACCCCTGGTCACACCTGGTTTTAAGATGTCCAATTCACCTTGCTCAGTCATTCATCTTCCTGTTTGAAAATGGCCTACAGAGTGATAGAATGACTTTTAGATTCTGCTGCAGCATAAAGGAGGGACAGATATATTATGCATCTGCCTTATTCTTATTCGTTTTTTTTATTTATTTATTTTTTTTTTTTAAGCAGTACTTAAAATAACCAGTTCAGTATGCAAGCATCTGTTTGACTACAGCTAACTATGAGTTGGTGGTTGATGGGGAAAAATTTGCGTGACATACTCTTCTTTTTTCTATTTACTGACTCCTTGTGCTTTTGAGCACTGGGCTATTTTTATCTATGTACCTGGTTTACATCAGCACAGAAATATTTCAGTGATGAATCCTTCAATAAAACTGCGACACCAAATGTGACACACCCAAATCACATAATATACGCAAAATATTATTCTTAATTAAACAATAGATATTGGATATTATATGACGTCACCATTGAATTCTTGAATCTGATTGGTCAGAAGATGTTAATTCATTTTCTATAATAGCAGCTGTATGCGGTTGTTGGAATATGTTACTCTTTCTATAGTGACAACATACACAGAGCTGACACTAGACATAAACAGATTAAAAAGTGTAATTCTTGAGGTGTCTCCAGTGTCACAGTAACAGTTAGAGGTAAAGCAGTTCTTCAGAACAAAGGGTTTTGTGATTACTTGGTAAGCATGACATGCATTTTCTTGTATTATTTAAACAAGAGAGGCTGGCAAAGGAATGATTGGTTGTAGCTGTTATTATGTAAGTGATAACAGGAACTATCTTGGTTATTAAACATAGCTATAAATGGACAGAAAGTATGATGTGTCACTCTTTAATGAATAAAATTGTTAGTGTGAACAAATAAAACACTGCGGGGTGTGCTGTTATTGGAAAATAATCAACTTCGGGTCAGACTGTATTACACCACCCCACCCCGCCCCACCACACCCCACACCACTACTTTCCTATAACAGCACACCCCATTTTGTTTTATTTATTATTTAATTCACGTTCAAGCCTTTGAAAAAGCCTATGCCCCTGTTTCATGATGTAAGTAATGACAGTGAGCCATGACAGTAAGCATGACAAAAATGTAAAGTTTAACCCAAAGATTGTTTCATGATGAAAATAGGTCAAACCCAGAAATGTCTTATCATTCAGATGCCCCTAGAAATTCAATCTTTGTCACTTTGTCAAACATTTACTGCAGCTCTTCCCAGGAATTGCTTTCATTATTTAGCTTATTAATGCAAATATACCACATATTTATGTCCCTTCATTACTTATTCTCAGAAATAAAACTGCCTAAATCTAAATATTGCACATACACAAAAGTAACTGTTCTTTCTCTCAGTATAGGACAAGTGAAGGAGAGGAGGCATATGTTAGCTGTTTATGTAGATAGATTGTATAGCTGCAGGGCTGGACAGTAATTAATCCTGGTAACACAAGCATGGGTGCCAGATTGAAGCAGTAAAAGTCCTTTGCAAGATGCACATGGCCTCAATCGGAGTGCTGCAAAAATAAAGGCACAGGCAGAATTACAGCTCACTTTACTTCTACACCTTTAGAAAAAAAAAGATTTACTTACTGTATACTTATGGTTGATGGTTCTAGGTTTCTATACAGCTTCTACTTGAGTTTTCTACTTGAAAACTGATGTATAGTCTTACACAGAACCTTTAAGGTTTTTAAAAGACCAATTTATGGTTCTTAATTAAACTTGTTTTTTATGTAAGTCTAGTAGTCTGTTTTCAGAGTAATATTTCAATTGTATTATTTTTGAACGAAAACATGAAATGTTCCCATTGTTGTCCTTCACGCTGCATCACCGTTGACCCTTAACCTCATGACAGAACTGTAAAACTTTTATAATTTTTTTTCCAAAAATTACATAATTAGTTCTGTAATGTTGAACTTACTATGTGGTTTATACAGCCTATTGCCTGACAAATTGTCTATGTACAACCAGTTATTACCTACATTTATACATACAAATTACTATAAGATTCACAAATAAACATACACTAATAGTGCATTAGCTAATTATAATTTAATGCACTAATCATTAGCGTGTCAGTAAATAATGAAGCATAACTATTAACACAGTCTGTCAATTAATACAGTGATTTATGCAGTATTCATAAAGTTCATTTACTTTATTAACTTAAAGTAACTTGGGAAAATCACAGTTCGCAGTTTGAAGCTAGCACTACTAACACATTATTATAAGATCACATGATCAGACTCAAACCCCATTATTGTTGATACATGTTATAAAAAGCGGATGGAGATGACCTTGTAGGAAGTTGATCCATTCAAGCATACAGTCATAACTTTGGCACATGTTCTTAAGGCCTAACTTAGAGTCGGGTATAGATGTGATTTTAGAATACAGTGTAAAAACATATATACTTATAACTCATACTTTTATACCATAGGTGAAAATTTAACAATATGTATATTTAATTTGTATTTATAAAATAACATGTTAGTTTAGCTTATATTAGAGGCTGCCAGTACTTACTCCATAGCCAGTAATTTGCGTCAACTTACATTACAGTTAACTTAACTCCTTCCATTCATATATGACTCCGAGGTTGTTAATGTACAATATACACTTCATTAGCTCCTGATGCACTAATGATTAGTGCATGTATTAATTTATCATTATGCAAGCATTGATAAAGCATGATAAAGGACATGATCAACTCTAGTCAATTCAGAGCCATAAATATTATCTCCCTTGAAATAAACACCTGAATGAATACACTAGTTCTGAGCTTAACTTGCTGACTGATGGTGATTTGCATTTAGGCAACAGTAAGCAGGTCAGTGTATGTAACACAGTAGCATGTTGCTATGTGTTCTTACTCTGCATGTTCTCTCTTCATCCGCTCTCAAGTGAACACAGATTGCTAACCAGCACAGCCACTATTCATTAGCACTTGACCACAGAAGCCCCGCTCATTAAAGATTAACACTGGCATGATGAATTATTGATTCATCAAGATTACTGATACAGCAACTCTGCGAGACTTCTTCACAATGTGGGACAACAGTGAAGTGATAGTTTCTGGTAAAAATGTTGCATCCTGTGTTGGCATGTCAGTATGATCCTCTGTACACAGATATGTCTTAGAGCCACAGACCATGCAGTGTTTCTAAAGTCGAAGTAACAAGACAAACTGTGAAAGTAGCAGAAAAGAAACTGCAAGTCTGCATGATGTAACTCATCCTTTATCACTATGTGCAATGACCTGCAATGTTTCGCCACATGCTTTCTGCTCAGGATTCTGAGAATGAGGTGGCTCCTGTGGTGGGCTAGCGCAGACCCAGAGAGGGTCATTAGTTTCTGGAGGTGACCCACAGAGAAGGCCCTAAGCTAGCGACTCTAGCCTGGAGACAAGGTGCCGTGCCCGGTTTGCTCTGTTACTTTTGTCCCATAACCTCCTGTAGGGAGGACATCTGTCCCACAGGCTGCCCTCACTTTTCTACAGAACATTACCTTCACTTAGTCCAACCATAGCCCTACTTAAGATTAAAATGGTTATTCAGATTGAAATATCATGTCTTAGCCAATAATGTGACTATAAAACACAATATCTCATTGTTACACCAAACTGTGCATTTCAGAATAGCTTGACATTTATCATATTACTTTTCAACTCACAAATACGCTTAATTTCAAAGTACTCTTCGTCCTCTTCAAATACTCTACAAGCTGCAAAAGTAATATGAAAGAGGTGTGTGATTTAGTCAAAACTATGCTACAGGCAATTATATGCTCTGATCCTGGACCAATTTACACTCTGGCAAAAGTAGGCTATTTTTGGGAAATTGCTACTCCTAGTTTTAGAGTAGGCATATGTAGTCTTTGATGGTCCAGGGCCAAGGCAGACAAAATCACTAAATTGACCCATTTACTGGCTAGTTCTGCCAATGTTGTTCCATCTTATTGAAACAATTTCTATATCTAATAAAGGAAAAATCTTTTGTTGTGATTTTCCCCCTCCAAATTAGCAATATTAGATCATACCATGCTGCATGACCACTGATCTGAGGCTAGGACTGCCCAATATTAGATCCTTATATTTAATGCAGACATTATATGTAAATAGAACTATAACTACTCACGATTTTGTTTTCAGACAATATTTAGGACAATTTAGCATATAGCCAATCACCTACCAGCATGTTTTTGGGAGGTGGGAAACCAGGTGATAATCTGGATGAAACCCATGCACACCTAGGGACAACATGAAAAACTTTGCACCGAGCACCCTGAAACTACTACATTGCTTTGCGCGAAGTTGTTTCAGCAACATGCCCAGTCAGTAATCTGAGATTTTACTATTTATTTTTATAATACCCAAGACCCTGTAAAATCAGGGTCAAATCTAATCTCAGGGCATCACTCAAAGTTAATGGCATCATCTCACTACTTTGGGCATACATTTGATTTAATACTGATCTTTGGGATCAGTATGGAAAATATTTATTTTCTCCAGGCTGAGATTATCTCATTACCTAAGGTCATTATCTTGTTTGGTATTACCAGCGCTTTATCCATAATGTTTTTACCTCACTACAACATTAAGCATGCTACCACGTCTATCACAGTAATCAGCTTTATTGAATATCACACAGACATTATTTTTTAACCTTGATTGGTTTGCCTTCCAACCTCACAGGATGACTGACGTGACTGAAAAGCTTAGAGGTTACTTTTTTATTTCACCCTGGATAATGTTGCACCACGCATGAAGAAAATAATAGTACCTGCTCTATAAAGCAAACCACTTGAAACCAGGAATGTAAATCACATCATTCTAAATTGGTAATTTTCCAGATTGCATGGAAGGACTATAATAGGGCTCTTCGTATTCAGCAGCAACAAAACCTGATCCAAGATTCAAGATAATTATTCAGTACAGTAGCTAAATTAACTAGGAACGAAAAAGCCAATAAAACACAGTATACACAGTAGACAAAACTGAAGAAATTACACTAAAGGTATGCCTATAACCACATCTAATCTAATGCCTAAAATGGCCTGTATTAACACAGAGAGATAATATAGCCAGGTCAGTAGGGAAGGCTGAAAACCTTTACTACTATGCAATACACTGAGAGAGTTTGACTGAGCTACTCTTCAAAACAATCTGCTTATAAACTAGAAAAAAATCTGACATTGACTCCTTGCACTTGACTTTTTAATTGTTGGATAATTTCAACCCACTCACTTTTCTCTCATGACGTCAGTCACTAAGTGCATACTTCTATTGGAAAGGCACCAATGAAATATTTCACTTTGGACTTAGGCCTCAGTAAAATCCCAGTTACCGACCTTCATTTAAGACTACATCTTTTTGCTACTTGGTTTTAATATGGCTTTTGACAGAGTAGATCACAACATTCTATTAGATAGTTTAGAAAATTTTGTTAATATTAAGGGAACTGAATTGTCCTGATTCAAATCTTATCAGTTTATACATATAAACTGTGCCTCGAGGTTCTGTTCTTGGTCCATTTGATTTGTCATCACATACGTGGTCATGGTGAACAACTTTTGATATTTAGGTTGCATCTTTTTTCTAATGACATACAACTTTATGTATTATCCATACCAGATAATCAGCTCTATTTTGAAGTTTAATGTCTGTTTTAATCTGACAAATCAAATGCATTTCTTGGTGATAGACAAAAGCTGTTGGATTATTTGTTAAACTTGGAGTTGTTTTTAGTTGCACTGAATGCGGCTCTATTTACATGATGCAAAAGAAGTTGTCCTTGGCTGTATCACGTCTTGTTGAAACTGTACTACTATACGTTGCTATAAGAATGTTCTGGAACCTTAATAAACTCAAATTAGTAGAATGCAGTGACCACTGTCAAGAAATGTTAACTATATTTGGTCTATTTGCATTGATTACAGCAAACTATTACTTATATTTAAATCTCTCAGATAGTGCCACACTGTGCCTTGGTGAACTCATTGTCTGTTATGATCTTCATTGTCTACTTGAATCAAAAGGTGCAGGTTCTTTATTAGCACCTAGAATAAGAAAAATTACAGCGAACCTCTCCAGCTATGGAATAACTTTCATGATAGAGGACATGATCAACTCTATTCAATTCTAATATGGAAACCTGCCTGTACTGTATGTTATGGTATATGATTGTACACTATACACACTAGGTTTATATTAATATGATAGTTCTAATACTTTATCATTTTTATTGTAATGGCTTACACAGGGACCTAAGGCAGACATTCCACATGAGCAGATGTATGTAATATATAAGATTACGTTTTCTGTGAGGAGACATTTATTTAGCATTTTGGAAGGAGTCTCAAGGGTCAGCACTATACGTGTTCAACATGGTAAGCCCAGGATGGGGGGCGTTGTGATTTCTGGTTTCTCAGTAACATATCAAGCTGCATTTTGTCTTATTATTGTCAAAAAAGAGAAAGAACACATTGATGATGAAACAGTTGTTTACAGCTGTTATAATGAAAGCGATAACAGCAACTAATTTAGTTTGCATACATTTCACACCATTACATGTAACTACAAATGGATAAAATGTAGGATGTGCCATTCTTTGATAAAAAAATTATATTTACTGTTGGTATATTGCTGTGGTACTGCGTAAGAGAGAAATATGGTTCCATTTTGAGTCAGGATTCTATCAAGGTTTCGTTCAAATGCCATCAACAAGCTTTTTATATGCCACTATTACCTTTGGCTTTCTCATTATAGGTCTAGACCTGGGTTTCTGTAAAGCTGTTTCGTGACAATGTCGGTTAAAAGTGCTGTACAAATAAAATCAGATTGAATTGAATTGTGTGACTGGTGCAGTACGATACTAGAGGTCAAAGAGTGGAAGAAGTAAATTCCCCAGGTTTGGCTCCAGACTCTGATAGTGTCAGTCTTTTCTCTTAGTGTGAGGAGCACACAGAGAGTGCCAGAGATCTGAGCTGCAGATACATTCTTAATAAAGCACAGCAGTCACAGAGGTAATAGGGAAAATGTCACACACAAGAGGAATCTTCTAGACTTTCTTCAGCTCTGTATTTAGCTTTTGTCACTGTTTTAGCCCACAATGGACCAAAACCCATTGGTGTTCTTTTATTTTATTAGAATAAGTCTATGCAATAAACAGAGCATACTATTTCTGAGCAAACTGTAATGCTTGTATGTTATGAAGGATATACGTTCATTATAGCAAATAGGTAGGTATAAAAATTTAATAACTTACTGTATGTCTCCTTTCGATAGTTGTGGGATCTGAGTGATTGTCATATTTGACCAAGCTGGGGAGATTTCAGAGTTCAGTGCAGTTCATTATCTCTCCTCTTAATATTTAATTCAGCGATCTGAAAAAGTGATGTAACATTTATGAAGCGATCTGTCTCAGGGTCGCACAGACACATTCCTTTCAGCTGAACATTCCTCTGTCTGAGAGACGTTTTCTTCAGCTTTCTTCTCATCAGATTCAGATGACAGAAATGTTGGCCCAGTTTAGCCATTGGATACTGAATTGCCAGAGAAGTGTGTGTATGTGTGTGCTTTTCACTCTGGTCAATTATAAGCCATTACGAAACATGCTTGAGTTTGGAAAGATAGAGTTTGCATATGGCCAAACTGATGACTTCCCACTTTGCTCTGTGTGTGTGTGTGTGGAGATGTGATGCTATTCACAGGTCTCAGATGTCTACTCTGTGGTTGTCCACAGTGACTGTGCTCTATCCTCTGCTCATCTGAGAAAGTGATTTACACACTTCAGCACACTCCGCTCATTAAATGGGTTAATTACCTTCTCTCAGTGTGTTCCTCTGGCCTCCAAAGGGCTTGCACAAGGCCAGCAATTCATCCCTTGTTTGACTTCAACCAGAGCAAACAAAATTCTGAAGGAGTCAAAGAACTCAGAAACTGAAAGTCAGTGCACGAGAGGTCTGTTCTGACGCCAGCTGACTTTTCCTCTTTATTTAGTTATGATGAGCTCTACTGTCTTTGGCTGTAGGTCGATTCCAGAAAAAGTGCGCAAATGGATATGATAGGAAGCAGTCCAATTGAAACACCACACATTTGTTTGCTTGCAGTTACCACACACACACTATAGGTTCTTTCTCATAACCACATTTACATTGGAATACAACAGTAAGATTTCTGAGTACAATTACTTGGAAATTATCATGAGGCCTTTAGTGTGAACTGACGCCAGGAAACATTACCAAAAAAAGAATAAAACATCTGTATGATTATCATATAATTTGCTGAAATCTTTTGATTCTGGTGATTTCAAGCTTAGCATAGTACAGTAAGTCAATGAAGAAGATGAAATCAGGAAATTGGTTTCAGAAATAACAGAGCTGTGGGTCATTTGTGCTGAGGACAAAATGAATGGGACACTTCATGATGTCAGCCATGAGTGAATCACACGAAGAAGAAGAAAAAAGACTGTATGTGGGATTTGTTCATACTGTACATTTACAGAAAGAGCAGATGGCAAACACCGTTATCCAGAGTGACTTACATTTATCTCATTTATACTCCTGAGGGTTAAGAGCCTTGCTCAAGGGCCAGCAGCAGCAGTGCTGGGATTTGAACACACAACCTTTTGATCAGTAGTCACATCATAACCACTGAGCTACTACTGCCCCAGTGCAGTATACTTGGTCTGCAAGTTTGAGCAATGTTATGCCAGAACTTCACCAGTAAAAGTTCTGAGTTTAAAAACTGTTTGAAAATTCAGTCACAGTCTGTTTATATAAATATTGAGTTTGCTGTCTTTTGGACATTTTATATGTTTCTACTTCTATAATGTAGGCCTATAATATTATTAATATTCATCTTTCTGCTCTGTATTATTCACAAGGCTTTCTTTCTCTTCATGTAGAAGTACTGTAGATAGTCACAGAATATGTATTGAGAGGTAACTAATAATAATAACCAAAGCCTCAGTTTCACTTACTAATAGCTACATTTAAGAAATACTTCCATAGGTCAGGTCAGAATGAAATTTTTTGGTAATTAATGCAATTAATGTTGGGTCCTACGCCTAACTCAACAGTGTGTAGATAAAGTAACTCAACATGCATCCTGTTATATATATTGACCCACCATTGGTATTCTATATTCTATATAATATCGTGACCCTTCAACATAGTGTTAGATCTATTCACATCTATCCATCCTGTGGGTAGAGAGAAGGACCGTATCTCTGTATTGATATGCAATCTTGTCATAAAGCACTGTGGTGATTATGGCTGTAACTAACTACAGTATGAGGACACTGAGGTACTGGACCTCGGTAATTTATTATTATTTTTTCAGTTCAATGTAGTGTCAGGATGTAGCCTAATATACGGAAACCTTTCAATAATTTCAAGAATACTCAATCAGTTGATGATGATCAGTTCTCAACTGACCTCAGAGCAGCTCAGGAAGACACTAAGTTTGCTCATAGACTTAATCAATATTATGGTCCCCTGGGATAGGCTCCAGGCTTCCCCATGACTCTGTGTAGGATAAGCGGTACAGAAAATGGATGGATGGTTGGAGTCCAACTGCTACATGTCATTTTTAATGTACAGTATGCTTTTTTCAGTAATCGGTGAGGAGGCGCAAGAGAGAAAACGAGGATGAGCACATGCACAGAGAGGAATATTCATGTGATATGGGTCACATTTATGCAGTGTGGACCTCAATAAAATGTTGATCCTAGTTACGGCCCTGATCGAAGAATTAAGCCCCCCTGCCCCCCCAACACAGACACACACACACACACACACACACACACATATCTCTATAAAGTCTTTGTGCAGTGTACACAGCTTTGGTAACACATAGCTTTGCCAATGCATAGAACCTGAGCAGTTGAAACTCTTTGTGTGTGTATTTGTGAGAGCAGCAGTCCAGCTCACATTCAGCGGAAATCTAATGTCAGCCAACACAATAAACCCAGAATAAACCAAATACCGCACCTGTGTACGGGTTTGGAATCGTTTATCAAATTCAAACTTAATGTACCTCTTTTTGTTATGTTGTTCTTATCTGTCTGTCTCTGAAACAGGTTTCTGCTGGCTAAGCCACTCAGCCTACACAAACTGTGCTCTCATGTCTTTGTGAGGACTCAAGCTGTTTGCCATGAAAAGAGCCTCTCCAGAGTGGAAGAGAAGAACAGAATAGCCTGAATCCCTCCTTCACTCTCTTGCTGTCTATCTCTGAGCCTCACAGAGCTGGACTCATTCCCCTCTCAGCGACGGCCCATAGTGCAGTGAGTTTGCAGGGCTGTTTCTCTTAAGATATCGCTTCTGTGCTCCACTTACAGTACATTACTATCTAACTCTCTCTCTCTCTCTCTCTCTCTCTCTCTCTCTCTCTCTCCTACACACACGCGCACACACACACACACACACATACACACACAAGAAACACCACACTAAGACTGTCCTGAGTTATTTATTGGCATGTGGAATTCCATGGGCAGTTGAAATACAGCTAAAATAAATGATGGATGGCAGCTTTGTTGAGGAAACAGCTTGTGCACTCATATTTAATGATAACTGGACCAAATCAATCATACAACTATACAAATAAACACCAACACCCCCACAGAGATGACGGAAATAAACACATCCAGTACGATTTAGATTGATTTCTAATAAACCCAGCACTTCATTATCGGCACTGTGCATTGCAGGACATTTGAGGTTTCATTTCCTGTAAAATGTCAGTTTGACAAAGTAAACTCGGGAGCGTTTTATGAATTTTCTCCTGCGTAATGCGACGTGAGCTGAGAGACAAGCGGCTTGGCTAGCATGCTTAATGCAGTCAGGAATGTCTAATTGGCATACAGTACAGATATAATCAGTTGACTCAAAAATACACGGTACGGTATGTGCAGTGAAAAACAGATAAATAGATTGTGGATTGGGAAGACAAATAAATTAATATGAGCGATTTAAATCTGATTGATTTGCCATTCATTTGGTTATAAAGCTGTTTGAAATTGTGAAATGTGTTGTGATGGCAGTTTTCTTTAAGGAGTCTACAGTTGTGCGTTTGGATTTTCTAGGAGATAACTGGGACACTGCTTTTGAAATTGCCTTTCTGCTCAGCAGACCTGCCTCGCTGTCACAGTTAGATTATCTCATATCCCAATACACACCATTAGAAGTCATAAGCCTGCCTCCATCTTCTTAATGCTCAGCTAAAAGCGTGGGCTGTTATTCTGAGCTGGCACAAATTGTCTCCTTTAGAAAGCAGTGCAATATCATTGACATAAAGCATTCAATAACATTTTAATCACACACGCTGAGCCCTGCCAAAACACTTTCACAGCTAAATATAGAGGAGAACAGAAAAAAAAAAAAACCCAACACAGTGCCTCCTTTAATCAGTTTAATAAACCGGCACATAATGTGGTTAAAATGTCATTAATAGGATTTTAATATCAGCTACAAATAGGATGATTTCTCAGCCTCATTTCACAGCTTGAGAAGATAAAATGAAGCCCTGTTTCAAATGTACTTGCCCCTGCTATGTACAAAAACTGTGAAATCTTATGATCCCATTAAGCCAGATGTCAAATAAATGTACATATACCCTATGACATGCTCTGAAGGGTTAGTGTGAAAACAAATATGATATTGTGACATGGTATACTTTTTGCATGGCTGTACAGCATCATTTGCACCGCCTTTTCTGACTTTCTTCAAAGTCTTAATAAATCTTGGTATGCAAGTTTGGTATGCAAGGCATTATAAATTTCAAGATTTATTTTTCTCGTTTGCTGACATTCTTTGCACTCTCATTTCTTCATTCATCCTTTCATTGGTCTAACTCTAAGAATATTTTTTTCCACAGCGTTATTTTGTGAATGCTGTAGGTCAGGAGGTTTTTCTGCAAAAAGGTGAGAAAAAATGAGCTGCATTGAAAGGATGCCTGAAGAAGTTCATGGTTCTCTCTCTCTCTTTCTCTCTCTCTCTCTCTCTCTCTCTCTCTCTCTCACACACACACACACAGAACAGTATCCCATCCCCAACATGTGTTGGTTGTGCTTTCTAACAAAATAACATTAAATGCCCAGAGCTGCTGTGAATAGAATAGAGACCGTTTAAAACGTTTTCATAAAATGATCTTCTACGATCTTATCTTACAAATTTCTTACCGTAGAGCATAGCGAACTTCATTCAGTTCACCCTAAACCCCAACCAAGCCTCTAAAAATCCTCCTTGTTTCTGTGACTTTACTGCCAGTTTTTCAATGCCTGATAATCAAAGCCTGTAATCCTCTCCTGTCAGTTCTGTATTTTTTATTTATTTATTTTATTTCATCCATGTTTGTGTTTTATCCCATTTCTGCCATTGGCAATGCAGGGTGTAAACCATCCTCTTTTTTCCACATTTCAGTATTGGATTGGAACATTTTCTAACAGAATCATGATTTACATAAATAACGCCGATGCTTTCCCAAGCCCAGTTCAGCATTAATGAAAGCGGCTAATGTGTTTGATTGAAAGCCACTCTGTTCCTCACATGTTTTGAGTTTGTTCAAGAAGACAGCTCCATTATACCAGTATTGCAGTGATTGTAGAATATTTGGACAATAATGTGACAATAATTGTGAGAGTTGGTGAGATACCAAACACACTCTTGTCACACAAAGGCACAGGAGTCTTTAACACACAAGAAAGAAAAATTTGACCAAACAACATTGGACATGGAGGCAAACAAAAACTCAATAACACACAGAAAATACGCAAACTGCAAAAAAAAGAAAAAAAAAAGAAAGAAAAAAAAGAAATCATGACTCTCATTACCATTATGCAAATGAAAGCAAATATTAATAAAAAAAAACAAAAAACAAAGACATACCGTACATTATTTATGCAACAACACTACAGTACACAAATGTGGTTAATATATAAAGATCCTAAGCTTATGTTTAATCAATGCATTATTCATTTGTTCAGATGTCTCTCTGGTTAATTAATTCATGTTAAATTAACACAGAATAACAAAACGAACAAGAGCTATATCAAATTACATTATATTTAAAATGATATTACATCACATCAAGTTGCATTTATTTAAATTACATTAAAATTAAATATTACATTTAAAGTTAACCATTTTTTTTTTACATTTTAGATACATTTAAAGTTAACCACTAACCATTTTTAATGCAGAAAAAAATAAATAATATATATATATATATATATATATATATATATATATATATATATATATATATCAGCTACACATTGATAAATGAACATTAAACAGGAAGTGGATGATCTGGTTATTGTGTCCATGTGATTAGAACACTGGAGGCACATGAATGCATGGGCGTTACAGCTGGGCTGTAAATGTGTTGTTTATTCATAAATGGGTCAAAATGCTCTGTTGATTATTTGAGGTTCATTGTCACTTTGGTCTCGAAGCTCAGCTTGACAAATAGCCTGTGTATAGAACAGTAACGTGCTTGCGTGTGTGGAATTTCAGGCTCTGATATAATGTGTATGTGTATGTGCTTCCAAATGTATGCACACATGTACTCCTTAGGGAGTGTTAGTGTGTGTGGGTGTATAACTAATCAATGCGGAGTGAAAATGGCAGCTAGGCATCGCTCTATGATACATCTCTTTATGACGCTACACACCTGCTATTCATGTGCTGTTGGAGGCTGTCCAGCCTTAGAGAGATGCTGATAGGAAAAGGTGTGTGTGTGTGTGTGTGTGTGTGTGTGTGTGTGTGTGTGTGGGTGTCTGTGTGTGTGGGTGGGTATGATCATCCCCCCAGGTGACCCAGCTCTTAAAGTGCTTGGTGGGTGAGAATGAATAGAGAAGCTTTAACAGCAAATAAACATGAACGGATGTGTCAGTTTAGTACACAAAGCTCTTCACAATGTCACTTCACAGAGTCCATCACCCATTTGTTCTCTAGCTGCCTTCATGTGCTTATTGGAATTAATAAATCAATTCTAATCATAATTCCTTGTGGTGCCTTTGTGACTTAATAAAACAAACAAACAAACAAACATAATGCCTTTATGGTGCAAGTAGACAAATGACAAAACTAAAGGAAAACCCAACATAAAGTGTGTTAGTTAAGGTTTTGAGCTATTGCGAGCCACCAGAACAGCTTCAGTGCTCCGTAGTATCAATTAGTCTCTAGAACCCACACTGGAAGACTAAACGCCACTCTTCCAAAATAATTCCCTCAGTTGGGGTTTTAATGATCGTCTTTCAAACATGGCCCTCCAAAATCTCTCATAGGTGTTCAATTGGTTTGTGGTGACTGTGAAGGTCATAGCATATAATTTATTTCATTTTATTTCATTATAATTTAATTCATTTCATCCTCATTAGACCATTAAGTGGGCCCTTGTGCCTCATCCTGGAACAAACCCCTCCCATCAGGATAGAAAAGTTTCATTGTGGGATTACATATTGATTTGCAGTATACGGAGACAAGTGGTTCCAAACCACACCAGGACAATGCCTCACATATCATAACAGCTGCCGTTTTTTCCCCTTTAATTTGTCAAACGCACAGCTTTTCTTTCTGATATACAGTATATTCTCTCTCCTCGCTTGATGACAGGATTGCCTACAGCAGGAACACCTGGCTACAGAGCGCTGCTGAATATTTGCTTAAATATTTGTTTATGCCCCCACTCTTTCTGCTATTTTGGTCATCTCTGTGGGAGTAAATTAAATTGATTAGTCTCCAACTCCTGGTGCACTCCTGCTCTTTGTTTTTCTTTAATTTTGTGTTTTTTTTTTGTTCCTGTTTTTCTCGCCATTTTCCTCGCCAATTTGCTCACCTGCCAATCCCCATCCCCCAGCAAGCAATCCACTATCATATGACAGCTACAAACTAGAGAAGGTGAAAGCAAACGTGCTTCCACTGAGACACGTGAAGCCTGCTAATTGTAATTATGACAAACATACTGAAGATACTTGGATGACTTAATCTATTACTTAGGTTACATTTCTTGAAGATTTTCCCAATCTCTAAATTTCAGTCAAATCTATCACCAGTAGCAGAAACTACAGGTAAAAACCATGGTGTAGAATGTATCTTTAACTAATTAAATTCTAATGGTTTCTACTACAAATACCATTAAAACTATTAACAAATGTAGTGTGTTTTAAGCCATATTCTATTAGGAGTTAATGGTTTGTATTTAACATTTGACATAAACATGCCACCAATAGAAACCAACACATTACCAGTAGAGACACACAAGGACAATTATTGTTTCCATTAAAACCAATACAATTCCCAATATAAACATTAATACCATTAGAATTTCTAATAATGGTTTCTATTGTTTTGTTCAGCAGGGACAGAAAAGGATTTATGCTAGTTAACTAGATATGATCATGTATTCTTTATACAGTTGATGTCATAAGTTTACATGCCCCTTGCTGGATCATAACAATTGCATTTAGTTTTTTTATGTAGTACTGCCCTGAATAAACTATTCCACATAACATATGTTTACATACTGTATAGTCCACAATACACAATAATAACTGAATTTACACAAATGAACCAGTTCAAAAGTTTACACACCTGGATGATCAATGACTGTTGATCTTTTGAACAGGATTAGTTTTGTAAATTGTTATTATTTATTATTATTTTATTCTGGGAAAATGTAAATATCTTATGTAGCTTCTGAATGGCAGTACTAAATAAGTACAGAAAGAAAGAGCTTTAAACAAAATAATAATAATTTACAAAGATCATTAAAAAGAGACTTAAAGCAAATCTGAATTAACCGCATCCACAGGTGTTCAGTATTTGACTGACATCTTTCACTACTATGTATTTATATATATGATTAAGAAGAATACTATGTAGTATACAGGATATACTAGTGCAGTTTGCACTGTACAATCATGCTATTTTAACACAGCTGGTGTGTTTGTGCAGGGAAACACAAAAATGTGTAGGACAGGGTTACACCAGCACTTTAGCTGGGAAGCATTGAGTTAGTGAGTCAGAAAAGAGAAATCAATACCCCAATGCATGTCTCCTTTCACTTAAGCGTGTGTATGTGAATCTGGAATCAGATTTAAAAGTTCACTGTGTATGTCCTTTTCTGCTATTTTTCACATGCTCACAAATAAGCAAGGACACCTACAATCCAAAAGAGCCAACACTATCCTCAGGGGTGCACATCATGCAGCTTTATTGTGCTACATGTGCTAAAAGCAAAGAGGTTTCACCTGAGAGAGGGTCATGAGTGGCCGTGCTGGAGATCTGAGGACTAGCACTAACACACTGAGGATATGGCTGTGAACATGAATGTGCCTGTTTAACTCCCCAAGGGGACAATCGGAGTGAGGGCATTATGAACAGAGGACACTGTGTGCACCCACTAACACAAAAGGTAACAGAGAGAGCGAGAGAGAGAGAGAGAGAGAGAGAGAGAGAGAAAGCACTGCCTTGAGAAGCCTGGTACAGTGATGCTACCATTATTCTTTTGTGAGATCCTCTTGTGGCCCAAAGAAAGTGGAAATACAGAGACAAGATTAACTCTGTCATGAGGAAATTGAAAAATTTGAGCAGAATAATAATAATTATTGACCGTTATCATGTAATTGTATGCACTGTAATTGTATTGTATGTAATATAATGTAAAGTAATTTGTGTAATGTCATGTACAGTGCCCTCTGAAACTATTTCAACGGCAAGGCCAATTCATTTGTTTGTGCTGTACATCAAAGATATTTGGGATTGAGATCAAAAGATGTATATGAGGCGACCCTTTAGGATTTCAGCTTTTATTTCTTAAACAACATAAAACACAGAAATGTTTGGAACCAATAAGTTTTGTAGTAACTTAAAGTAAATAACACACACACACACACACACATACATACATACATACATATAACATATATATATATATATATATATATATATATATATATATATATATATATATTAGTTTAAAAATGACTTGCTTTTCTCCGATAGAGAGCTCTCTGGTCTTCATGTTGGTTTATCCTTTTTAACAGCAAATGCAGTCTTTGCAAGTGAAATCCAGGGCTCAAGCCAAGAGTAAAGAGTACACATTCAGAGCTACTACTTGTTTATAAGTAACACCTGCCAGTCACATGTTCCAATATTTTAATCATTTAAAAAATCGGTGGGTTCAAACAAAAGGTGCTATGTTTTATGCTGTTTAACATTATTAATTGATGTAAATATCAGGAAATGAAAACTGAAATTCTGATCTATTGTCTCATATTCATCTTTTGATCTCAAACCCAAATGTCTTTAGTGTATAGCAAAAACAAAATAATTGGCCTAGCTGTTCTATATGATTCTATGAACATATTTGTTTTTATATATTTTTAAAAGCATTTTATAGTTAATATAAGATGGTCTTCTTCAAGGATAGAAAAGGTACAATATATAAGGAATGACCCAAAATAAAAATGGGAGCTTTGGAAGTCATGCCAATTGTTATTACACTTGACTCATTCATCAGGGCAGGGGAAAACAAACGTTGTATTATTTATATTTTTTAATATATGAGGAATATATAAAATATGAGGAAAATAGCTCTAACCATAACCCTAACCCTAACCCTAAGTGGCCAACAGAAAAGCACTCATCCTAACATTGGGAGCTTCCAATTGACTGTGCTCTATGGGGTGGGAGGGATGGCATTACTCTCTCTCCCCTGTCAATCACACTGACACTGACCAATCACGAGTGTCTGTGAGCTTATATACAGTATGAGAAAGAGTGCTGATAGCTCTGAGTGTGGTACACTGCCCTAGGATGCAGCATGAGCAGCAGTTTTGAAAATACACATGGCCCACCCTCCCCAGTTGGTAGCTGTCATGTGATAGGGGAGAGTTTGTAATGGGTGGGAATTGGTCCATGATGAAACAGGGGTGAAAATAGGGAAATGATAGGAAAATAGATCAGGCTAAAAAACTAGAAAGTGGTGCACTGAACTTTTTGTAATTACAACTTTCAATGAAAATAACTATTCAGTGAGCATGGCAGCAACTTTCTCTTTCATTCATTCCTTTGTAAGAATATAATATATTCATTAAAATATATAGATCCTGGCTAACCTTAAAGGTCCAGTCCAGCTAATCGAGGTCTGCAGGAGCAGCCTTCTGTACTAGTGGAGACAGATAAATTGGGCTGATCTGAATAGTAGCAGCAGATGATAAATATACTACAATATAGAGATGTGTGTGTGTGTGTGTGTGTGTGTGTGTGTGTCAGACAGAGAGAGCACCTGCAGGGTATGTAATGCTGGATGCACTGGTTTGATTGTGTAATCCTCAGTATTTGATGCCAGCTAGAAATCAGATATTCAGCAGGCAAAATGCTGACTAGCACCAAACTCTTATCACTTCTAGTGTTGGGATACTCTTAGTTAGGTACCAAGCTATTAAATGATAAACAAAGTAAAGAGTCTTGTCAGCCTTCCAATGTTTTCTGTGCTATTTTGTTCACCAGGAGGAAGATAACCTTTTCTATGTGGCTTAAAATCTTCTACCCAGTGCTATATAGCTCAATCAGGATATCATCACAGTTATAACTCACACTTTATTGCTTGTATATTATTACAAATTATATTCAATCAGGGTATCATCACTATTACAACATATTCTAATCCACACATTATAACTCACACTTTATAGCTCAAGCAGCATTTAAATATAACCATCATAACCCCTACTTTATAGCACGATCAGAGCATAATCTCTGTCATAACTTTAAAATGTTTTATCTTTGGGCATTTGCTTGATGTCCTTCCAGGAAAGAGCACAGTAAGGATTGTTTGAGGGTGAGAGAGAGAGAGAGAGAGAGAGAGAGAGAGAGAGAGAGATCAGTGCATCATCACATACAGTATGTCCCTAAAGTCTCCATACATAGGGGACTATGTTTGCCAGCACCATGTCAGTTGTGCCTTCGTCAGTAGATGTTCGTGGATGTCCACTTTTTGGTTGGTCCGCAACACTTCCAGTCTTTTTGAATTTGTTAACTAATTTGGCAACAGTGTGGTGTGTGATGTGCTTGCCATGTTTCCTGTTAAATTCCATCACAATCTTGTGACAGCTTCCCGATCTAGCCATGAGAATGATTTCAATATGTTCTTCTTTTGTCAAAGGCATTCATAAAGGCTATCTGAGAAAAAAAAAACTTAGTATGAAAAATTCTGGAAGACATTTAACTAAAAAGTGTTAATTTCCCCTATGTATGAAGACATTTGGGACACCCTGTAGTTCTAGGCTTTTTGGTTCTTTATGAACTCTGAGCCTGATGTTATAATGACAGAAATGACTTGCCATAATGGCACTCATTCTCACCATCTCTGTGTCCCTATTAACAATTTAAGCTCAGCTAATCATTAATCAGGCCAGCTGCTTATTAAGTCTAATATTTATAAGGCTCAATGTGGAAATTCATATTTCAAATGTGACTCACTCTCATCTCTTTGATTGTATTTTAAATATTCATGTTATTACATATATGTGACAGAATTACATGAGTGAGAAGACCGTTTCTGAGGAGACTTTCTTCTGCAAAACTTTTGAAGAGCTTCCTTTTTCATTCACTGTGGTCAGTATTCAAGAGCTAATGTTTAAATAAAACATGAAAAGGCATGGTATTATAGAAAAATAATCAGCTATAGGGTGTGTGATGCAGCCCAACATGAAGAATTATTGTTACCACTCCTAAGTTTATTATTTTCCAACATCATGTCCCAAAGTCACTCCAGTATCCTCCCCCAGTCCAAAGACCAAATGCATGGTAGGCTGATTGGCATGTCCAAAGTGCCCACAATGTATGAATGGGTGTGTGAATGTGTATGTGTTTGTGCCCTGTGATGGATTGGCACCCCGTCCAGGGTGTACCCCACCTTGTGCCCCATGCTCCTTGGGACCCTGAAGGATAAGCGGTATAGAAAATGGATGGATGGATGGATGTCCCAAAGTCTTTTATTCCTCTTATACCACAGCAATCATCTAGCAATTAAACTGTTTTTTTTTTTTTTTATTTTACAAATTACCAAAGAGCACATCATATTTTTTACCCATAGTTACTTTTACATCCACAAAACAAGTTCTGGATATCACATACATTACAACAGCTGTAAACAACTGTTCCCTCACTGGCCTCTCCCTTTTTTTTTTTTTTTTTGCAGCTTTAGTGTTAACATGAAACAGCATGAAAGTCCTCTGTTTTGAAGATGTTCCCATGGCAGAAAATTAATCTGACCAATCAGAATGAAGCATTCAACAGTGCTGTGGTATAAATTAATTAACAATACACATGAGGTTTAAATTTGGACATAAGGTGAGTATGACCTTCAACTACATGACTAGAGAGCGCATGAATTGTAAGGGACAACAACAGGGACATATTTCCAATATGTGGAAAAATATCCTGGTTTCATCTCAGTATAGCAAATCCCTGAAAGCAAATAAAGAGAAAGAGAAAGAAAGGCAGAGAAACAGAAAGAGGATTTTGTGGGTAATTGGGAGTTTGGAGTGCTTCTGTCTGGCCTGTAAGTACAGGTCACACAGACTGTAGTGTTGCACAGAGAACCAGAGCATGGGAACCGCTCCTGTGTGTATAGTTCCTCAGAGAAGCCCACCTTTACAGGCCAGTATCACTTGAGCACACAATGTTCCTGGCCTCTCACAGAGCCCCTCTCCTCCTGCCCGTCTTCAAATCCCACCACACAATCAGCACAAACGCAGATGGCCACGAATACCAATGTCCAGATTAGAGAGTGCGGGTCCTCAACCAAAGTGGAGGAATTCATTCAGTCTGCACTTCAAAAGCACATTTAAAGGACCTGTGACAAACTTTCTCAACTGCTTGAATGTCCTCTCTGTTGAGGTGTGGAAGAATGGTTTTCTCTAGGCTTTTTTTTTTTGGTTTTATTTTGCCGAGTAGATGATTCATTCCTTCTTGCTTTTTAGAACATTGTGGGACCGCAGGATTTTTATTTCATGATCTGCAACTTTCTCAGAGTTTTGAACAGAGGAGTTATGAATAAGAGTAGAACCGTTCTTACATAACGTCTGAGGTTTTAAAAAAACGGCTTTTGGAGCCAGGCAGAGCTGATATGCTTAGCTACTGTTTAAAAATACAAAAACAAACAAACAAACAAAAAAAAACAACCAAACAAACAAACGCTTAAGTACATGGCCAAAAGAACAAAAAGTACAGTGGCATTTGAAAGTTTGTGAAGCCTTTAGAATTTTCTAGATTTCTGCTTAAATATGACCTAAAATATCAGATTTTCACACAATCCTAAAAGTAGACAATGAGAACTCTATTAAAGAAATGAGACAAAATATTATACTTGGTCATTATTTATTGAGGAAAACGATCCAAATGGTCATTTTAATGCAGAACTATAGAAAATTCTAAAGGGTTCACAAACTTTCAAGCACCACTGTAAAATTTGGGGCTTATCTCTTGATATTTTCAGAGCTAGTGTAAAAAAACATCAGAAGTACCTATACTATAATAACCTACACATGCACGTTACTTTGGCTGTATCTTTCAGGCACAATTTGGCACATCCTTTACTATAATCCAGAGTGTGATGATAGAACAGTAAAATTATGACTGCTGATTGAGCTGATAATGATGATACACTGATCAACATGTACTGCTTGACTTCTAAGTAAAGAATAAAGCACAGTGGTATTGTTATAGGAAAATAATCAATGGTAGGGTAGTGTGAGGCAAAGTTCATTATTTTCCAATAACAGCAGATCCTAAAATGTTTTATTCATCTTATACAATGTCAATTTTCCAACAATGACATCTTTTAAAAATATCAGCGTTATAGTTATATTTAATATTGTGGAATGTCTGCAAGACACGTTAGTTCCTGTTATCGCTTAGGTTATAGCAGCTTTAAATGGGCTTTCTTTTTTCTCTTTCTTTAAGTGAACAAGCTAGATATGCAGGTTGTCATATTTTTGAGAAACCAAAGAGCGCAAAGTCCATTGTGGCATGAAGACTCTCCTGTGGTGGAAGACTTACTGACTGATACAAAGCACTGACACTGGAGACTCCTTCCATGAATGTTAAATAAACATCTCCTCACCAAATCAAAAAAAATATATAATGGTAAATAGTCTGCACTTATATCTAAAGCGCTTTACACTGTGTCTCATTCACCCATTCACACACATCCTCACACACCAATGGTAGCAGAGCTGCCATGCAAGGCACTAACTTGCCATCGGGAGCAACTTGGTGTTCAGTGTCTTGCCCAAGGACACTTCGGCATGTGGAGTCATGCGGGCCAGGAATCAAACCCCAACCCTATGATTAGTGGACAACCCGCTCTACCACCTGAGCCACAGCCACCCACATTATATTATATATATATATATATATATATATATATATATATATATATATATATATATATATATATATATATATATATATATATATATATATATATATATATATATATATATATATATATATATAAAAAACACTCAAGCAGTGCAAAAATGGCATGGCATGCCATCATGCAGGAATACCTGCAAACAAGGAGCCAATCTCATATAAAAAAACGTTTAGTGATGAAGACTTGCATGAGATGTGTGTTTTTGTGATGTTCTCAGTGCAAGCACTCTCCCAACGATAGTGAGCTAATTACAGTGCTCTTATGAAAGTCAGGTTTTACATATCATGTTACTTGGAATCGCAGCACACAGAGTGGATAGCTTCAATGCCTGATGCAGACCGCACTACAGTTTGGTTGATGGGAACACCAATTCCAAGACAACTGTTCTCTCATCTTATCCAGTGCTCAAAAACAGTGTTCAGTAAAAAATAAATAAATAATAATAATAAAAAAAAAATCTTAGATTATGTAGAGCTTCAACTGTACTGTAATTGCAATTACAAAAATGATAACATATTAGAAGAAATGCATTAATATAAACCTGTGATTTAATTACAGACAGCACTACAGTCATTGCAGTAGAAAATTAATCAATACTTTTGACCAATCAAAATCAAGAATTCAACAGTACTGTGGAATAATGGTAATCATACTTTGTTTGATTTACAATATTTAGGTTGAATTGTTGAAAATACCCTGATTGAGTCATAATATGTAAGGTAGGACCTATAATAGTAATTAAATCCTGATTGACCAAAATGTTGCATTTAAAATGCTCACAATGGCGTGTTAGAATGTGGGTGTTACAACACAGGACTCAAGACAGGAAGTAAGCGCAGGAGTACAGTCTTTATTTACCACTTAAGTCAACACACGAGGAGGCGGGAAACAAGGTCTAAACATAAAACATCAAACTCAAGCAAAGAAAAGGAAACTTAAACAGGGTGTGGGAACTCTACCACATTTAACTGACTTAAAGATTTCTCCTTTAACTAGAAATGAGGCGGGAAGCACCAAGCTTAGAACCAGACCTTGACATGAAACACTCAATTAACTCAGGCATGAAACACTCCTCTAATTATGGCAGGAAACACTCCTCTAACTATGGCAGGAAACACTCATCTAACTATGGCATGAACACATCTAACTATGGCATGAACACATCATTTAACTAGAGCATGAACACCTCATTTAACTAGAACAAAAACACTCCTTTAACTTAGGCATGAATACTCATTAAACAAAGACAGAAACACTCTTAACTATGACAAGGCATAAACACTCTTAACTATGGCATGGCATAAATGCTCTTAACTATGGCTTGGCATAAACACTCTTAAATATGGCATGGCATAAACACTCTTAACAAGGCATTGCATAAACACTCCGTACTATGGCATGGCATAACCACTCTTAACTATGACATGGCATAAACACTCTTAACCAAGGCATGGCATAAACACTCTCAACTAGGCATAGCATAAACACTCTTAACTCTGGCATGGCATAAACACTCTTAACAAGGCATAAGCTAAGGAACAGGAAAATCGACAGAGCATGGCAACATCACAACCTGGCACCGTTATTCATTCTGTCTTCTTCTCTATTCGTCCTTTCTCCATTAGTCCTTCCTCTAATTTACTTTAATGCCGCGCGCCATGCACAGCAACACGAGGGGTTTAAATAACCAGTCAGCTTTCTCTTAATTGCTGACAGCTGGCAACACTTGACACAATGTTAGCGTCCATGCGCACTTCAAGCACGTGCATGTGCGCGCTCTGAAGCCGCTCGTGCACGTTATCGCCACAGCGCTATCTGCCGGTGAGATCGTGACAGAGCCCCCCTCCAAAGGTGCTTCTCCTGGAGTGCCAAAACCCCCCTCCAACGGGGGTTCTGGGCCCCTGTGTAATCTGTCTCTTGATGCATCGGAAAACAGGGCGGCCTCCGCCGGGCTGAAGACAGGCGGAGCACCACCCCCAGTGGGACTGAAGCTCGGGGCGCCTTCCTCAGCGGGACTGGAACGCTCGGCGGCGTCCTCAGCGGGACTGGAATGCTGGGCGACATCCTCAGCGGGACTAGAACGCTGGGCGACATCCTCAGCATGACTGAAGCTCGGGGCGACGTCCTCAGCAGGACTGAAGCTCGGGGTGACATCCTCAGTGGGACTGGAGCTTGGAGGGACGTCCTCTGAGGGGCTGGAGCTCAAAGGGACGTCCTCTGTGGGGCTGGAGCTTGAAGGGACGTCCTCTGCGGGGCCGGACAGCGGGACAGCCTCCGTGGCAGGACCGGACAGTGGGACAGCCTCCTGGGTGGGACAGGACAGCGAGACAGCCTCCTCGGCAGGACAGGACAGCGGGACAGCTTCGTCGGTGGGACAGGACAGCGGGACCGCTTTCTCGGCAGGACAGGACAGCGGGATAGCTTCCTCAGTGGGACAGGACAGCAGGGCAGCTTTCTCGGTGGCAGAGACCTCCCCGCAGGTCTCTGGCCGGAACTCCGAGGTCGCCAAGTTGACCTCGCGCTGGAGCTCCAGAGCTGAGACCTCCCTGCAGGTCTCTAGCTGGGGCCCAGAGGTCGCCAGGTTGACCTTGGGCTGGAGCTCCGCACGGGCTTTCCGGTGTAGGTGTTTATGCTTCTGCCAGCTGCTCTTGAAGCATTCCTTCGAACAGTAGAACGCTTCTTGGAGACCCAGTTTCTTGCAGGTGGGGCATTGTAACGGAGTCTCCCTCCCGCAGCCTTCAGACATGCATCTCGGTGTCCTCTCCACCACGTTGACAGGAACCTGACGCGAAGCTGCGGATTCGGGCATGTTCACCCATTTGGGAGCTGCGGAGTCTAGCATGTCCACCCACTTGTAGAAAAGGTGGAAGGGCGGGTCAGGCTGGGGCTTTCCATTGACCCGCCACCACAGCAGATCCAGAACACGAAGATGTCCTGGCTGGTAGAACTCTTCAACAAACGGTTCCGCAAACTTGGTGACATCATGGAGAGCGGGGGACCCAGTACTCACCAGTTCCTCCGCCCAGTCCCTGGCCAGGCTGCAAAACCGGGACACCAAGAACCCGATCCACTGGCTCTTGGTAGGCATGGATACGCCAGGCTGCAGAAATAAACCTGGCAACTGCAGAGGAATTCTAGCGGGTAACTCCCCAATCCCGCTGTCACCGGTGGGAGCTTGGCAGCGAACCTCTGCGGGAACTGCACAGACTGGAAATGCACCCAGTAGTCCGAGCACCTCCCAATAAGGTACCCTCCTGCTACTTCCATGGTTTGGCGTGGCATTCTGTTATGACACAGAACTCAAGACAGGAAGTAAGCGCAGGAGTACAGTCTTTATTTGCCACTTAAGTCAACACACTAGGAGGCGGGAAACAAGGTCTAAACCTAAAACTCGAACTCAAGCAAAGAACAGGAAACTTAAACAAGGTGTGGAAACTTTACCACATTGACACAGTTTTAGCCTCCATGCACACTTCAAGCACGTGCACGTGCGCGCTCTGAAGCCGCTCGTGCATATTGTCGCCACAGCGCCATCTGCCGGCGAGATCGTGACAGTGGGTCATAATGATGCTGTTCCTCTGATTGACCTGTAATGAGTTATCATTTTAACCAGGTGTGACAACGAAGAGGGAAGGGCCAGGCCGTGAGTATGCACGACTCGCAATGAGTTGTCTAATCAGTGGGAGAGAGTGATAAAGGAGCGGCTGGAAGAGCCAGAGCGAGAGAAGCACATGTGCATTTTATATTTGAGTTCTGTTTGTGTGTTTCTCTTGTGTTTTATTTTCTGTTTATGATTAAATATTTCATTTATGTTCAGCCGGCTCCTGCCTCCTCCTCGCCTGTCTTTGAAATGTTACACCCATATTGACTCATAATATATTGGTAATCATGGTAAGTGACTGAGATGCAATGTTAGAGTTATAATGCTGTTAATATCCTGAGTAAGTTATAATGTGTGTCAAGTATCACCAGTGTCCATCTCATATACTTAGACACAGTGATTGATTTCTAAAAACATATACTAGCCCACTCTATAGTACACAACTTATTGCCTTCTTTGAGAGAGAGAGAGTGGGAGTCAGGGCAGGGAAGGAGGAAAGGAAAGGGTTAAAAAGCTTGATCTAATCACTCTAGATCAACGATTATGTTGAGGGACAATGTAAACCATTTCAGTGTACAATAAATCACTGCAAAATATTGCCAGATTCTGCCGCCCACGGCTGGGATACATTACGACCTTCTTATACCCACTTAAACGATAGTCTCCACCTGCACTCATCATGCGCTTACCCTTAGAACCTTTCACGTTATCTCGTATTAGTGCCGTTGTACAAGGCTCTTCACTTTAGAAACTGGGTCATTCTATGTAAAGGGATGATGAAGGAATGAATAGAATATTACAGAAGGAAAGGACTTGGTCTCCATACACTGTGGACAGGTCAAGTTCATTGCTTCCCACTAAACAAATACATGAAATTTTGAACATTTTAGTAATTTCAAATGATTAGTTTTAGGCTTCCTTTTTTAAAAGATTTTTAGATCCAAATACACTTCATACTAATTCACATTGTACTGCAGGTTTGGGGAAAAGATAAGCCTCACTATAAAGATAAGCTTCACTATCACATCATAAGCTTGGTTTAATGACTTTCTCTGCAGTATTATTAAGTTTGTAGTCGATTCCAGCAGTCTGTGTAGGGAGACACATCCCAGTAGGTCATCATCCTGAGCCACTGCAGCACAGGTGCACCGTCTGTCGCTCGGTGCGTTTGAACAGAGATGAAAAAGACACATCAATCCCTCTCTTTTCTTTGCTCTTCAACTTTTTTTCTCTATTAAACAAAGGATGCACACTCTAGTACTGTGAAACAAAATGGAGACAATAGACATACTTTGTGTGTGTGTGTGTATGTGTGTGTGTGTGTGTGTGTGTGTGTGTGATGCAACACTTATCCTGGATTGATTCCCAGTCATTTTCTGACCTGAATTTTTTTTTTCTGCACCATATAAATCTGGTATCTTTAGTTTCAGCCCCTATAACTATGGAGAAGCTTCCATACCAGAAGGACAAGCAATCATACCATGAAATGCGGTATTGCTTTTTATTTGTGACATGAGGACAATATACCATTAAAGCACCCACATTAACAACATAAACAAATGCCTTCTTTAAGATATCTGAAGATACTGTAAAACAGTGGTCACCTACCTTGTTCCTGGAGATATACCTTCCTCAAGACTTTACCTCCAACCATAATCGTGCCCACCTGACCATCTGATCACTGCCTTAAGAAGTTCTTGATCAACTAAAACAGGTGTGTTAGGTTTTGGTTGGAGATGAAACCTGCAGGAAGTTAGATCTCAAAAAAGAGGGTTGGTGACTACTGCTGTACAACAATGCTGAAAGTCTAAGAAATTTGATAACATAGCCACTGGGCCCTCCAGTGAGCTGTAAGCATTTTCTAGTCAAATAAACACTTTATTATGTTTTAGTGTTCTGAAAAGCTTGATGATTAAAGGTTCAATGCAGTAGGAATGAAGAAATGATGAGCCACGCCTCCTGTAAAATTATGCTTACAGGCCCTTCTACTCTTTTCCGTATACAAACATGCTCGTGAGTGTGGCTTAGGGCTGTGATTGGATATTGATTGTATTTCAGTTTGGCACTAATGCACTGCAGTGGTGAAACTGAAATGCAATGCAAAACAGAATTACATTCACCTCTGATGTGAAGTTAATGCTTAATTCTTTAAAAAATGACACATTCTTCCACTCTGTGTTGTTGCTTTTCTAACTAGCACAGAATCTTCTCCATAAATAAGTTTCCTTCTTATCCATTCTCAATTATTTTGACTGCTTACTCACATCTGATATGTCACTTATATAGACATATAGGTATTTTTTCTTACAGTCCCAAAGCTTCAGACAATACAAGTTTGCTGAGGATAAAGGGACTATAGGATGCATTACCTCTTCTTATCCACTCCCTTCTCGCCAGCAAGCCATCCATTTAGGCAGTATGCAAATAGGCCTGTTTGTTTGGAAATGTGAGGAGGAATAGCCTGTAATTGCCTGATATTTATATTCCATTGACTTAATGAGGCTGCACATTAGAAGCCATGTGAAGTTTGGGGTTAGGGCTGGATACCAGAAAGCTGCTCATTAGTATGTTGCTCTGTAAGAGCCAATATGACAGGGTCATGTCTTAAAACAACATTAAGATCAGAAGAGTGCTATTTAAGTCCAGAAGTGTGCTATTTAAAAGCTGGAAAAGCAAAACTCTCTGTGTGGTAAAGAATAAAAAAGTTGAATTCTTGGTGGATTCTAATCCTTCACAGTTTGCAGTTGTTTCAGCGAACATGACAAGCCTCTACTCTGATATTTGAATACAAATGACTATAAATTGGATATGAAATTTTAAATTTGCTTGGTCTTAGGAAAAAATTATCGTCAAACGGGTAGATATTATTCCTCTGATCAAAAACACATCTTCCCCCCCTGCAAACTGTTTTTGCAATTTCTTTTCATGGCCGTTTAATTCACTGCTGCACAGAGTTCACCTCTTCTGAACATGTCTCATCTGCATTCTGGTAAAACATGAATCAGCTTGCAGGAGTAAAGTGATGATAATGTGATTCTGATTGTAATGAAGCAATGAAGCGGAAAGCTTGATTTCAGCTTCAGATCACTATCACATTGCGGTGACCAGGAGGCCAGAGATGGGAAGTGGAAACGCAGCTAAAGCAATACAAAACATGCCGGGACAACGTTACAGCCTGAGTTCATTTTGATCATCACAGTGTGTCAAAGCAGGACATCTCAACATGCACCGTGATACAGTATGCTATGGGGTGGATGAGAAAATGATCTCATTGATGCTATCTGACACTGTTCTTAATGCGGTTTTGATGACAAGTGGCCCGGACCAAACCTTATCGCTCTCTCCAGTGCGCTCATGCTTTTTTTTAAATTCACTCTTTCTTTCCTAAAAATAAAGACCCAGCTGCGACATTGTAAAAAAACAACAACATATTTTCACTTGCTAATATGGTGGCACTGCATCAGTCAAAAACAGCTTCATTATGAATTCTCTCTGACCCTGCTTTCATTGTGTGTTGCACATTAGAGCTGACCTGGCCAGTCCTACCGATTTAAAGTGGACACTGATTTCACATAAATGCTAATTAAGACTAGGCTAATTAAAGCCAAACATATGATATGCTAAACAGGAGCAATCTGGAGATGGACATTAACAATTATTGGGTGTAAATGAACTCGTATTCCTGAAATAGTGTTTTGTTTCAATTCAAACAGGGTCATGTTGAGATGCTAATATTTCTGAGCTGATATCTATTGTGAGTGTTTTGTCCAGTTGAGTGTCTTATCATGTCTGTATAAAACAGACATTACAGCTAAGGACACTGACAGAAAGGATGCAGCAGGTGTGATGCTCTAGAACGTTCCTCAATAGGCACTATTGTTATAAAATTAGCATCACAAGCTGCTGTTGTTGTGTTCTGTGTTTCTCTGGATCTGTATCATCCAAACAAATCCAAACCTGTACAAATGTTTCCATAATCCGTGGTTTGGTCATCCAAAGCAGAGTGTATCCATTGCGAATTAATTTGACCCTTTTTATGTGAAGAAAGAAAGGGATATATATCTAACATGAAATTAGCAATTGTAAAAGCATTTTTATGTTCTGTGATCCTCATAAAAAGTGCTGGACTGCTGTCCACAGCAGAGCATCAGACTCTTCAGACTGTTACGACCGCTAATGATTTGTTAACTTCATTGCATCCTTGCTGGGTTTTGAGTTGTTGGAACGTTCACATATATAATTAATTCATTAAGTAAGGAATAAATGTCAATGGGTGTGGTCTTATTGGAAAATCATCAATGATGGGGTAGTGAGATGCTATTATAATCTCAAAGTTGTTTCATTTCCAACAACAGCATGTCTGAAAGTGTTTTGTTCCATTTAAATCACAGCAACTTGCCAATGATTGTACATTTTATTCGTTAAAGAATGACTCATTGGCTCATGACTTATATTCTGCAATAACAGAACACCTTTGGTAAACTGTTGTGTTTTATACCCAGTATACACTTTATTAAGACTATCAAGAAAGCTAATATATATTTAATATTATGTACTCCAAACACTAAGCTTCAGCTCCTAGCTAGCTTCTTGATTGCCAAAATGGGGTTAGCATTATATTACTTTATGTCTTAGTCTACAGTTGCCATCCTTTATTAGACAAACATGGCCACCATGGCCTACACTTCCCACACATACATGTTTACCTTCTTTGGAATACTAATCACACACCTGTTTCCAATCTCACACATACTCACACCATAATATATAAGAGACTGCTCAAACACTATGACTTTGCGTAGTCCATCCATCCATCCTCAACTGCTTACTCCTTTTCAGGGTCACAGGGAACCTGGAGCCTATCACAGGCACAAGGCGGGGTACACCCTGAACAGGGTGCCAGTCCACCGCAGGGCACACACATTCACACACCCATTCATACACTACAGACACTTTAGAGGAAGGAAACCAGAGTACCCGAAGGAAGCCCCCACAGCATGGGGAGAACATGCAAACTCTGCACACACAGAGCCGCGAGAATCAAACCCAGACCCTGGCGGTTTGAGGCGAACGTGCTAACCTCGAAGCCACCATGACTTTGTGTAGTGTTGAGTTTAACTCACTTACCAAGCGGTTGTCCTTTGTTCTCATTTTGTTTCATGATCTCTGACCTTGTTTATAGTTTCTCGACTCTGATTATTGCTCCGACCTATTTATGCCTGTTTGCCGATCGCCTGACCTTTTGCATGTTTTTGGACTATGTTTTTGGGTTACGATTTAGATTTGTCTGCCGTTGTCTCCTTTAATAAAACTGTTAACTGCACTTGCATCTGTCCTAATCTCCCTTACGTCTCGCGACGTGACAGAATACTACGCCTAACATGCATGCAGCAGGAAGATGGGGGAGACATCATGCTACGAAAACCATGGAAGTAGCAGGAGAGTGCCTTATCTGGAAACGCTCGGATTACTGGCCGCATTTCTTGTCTGTGCAGTTCCCTCAAAGGCACGTTGTCGAACTCCTGAGACAGCAGGATTGGGGAGCTACTCGCTGGAGTTCCTCTGCAGCTGCCAGGTATATTTCTGCAGCCTGGCATATCCCAAGCCTAATAAGAGACAGTGGGTCGGGTTCTTAGTGTCCAGGTTTTCCGGCCCGTGACTGGGCGGAGCAGCTGGTGAGTACTGGGTCCTCCGCCCTCCATGATGTCACTCAGTTTGTGGAACTTTTTATGGAGGAGTTCACGCAGCCAGGGCAGCTACATGGTCTGGATTTACTGGGGTGGAGAGTCAATGGAATGCCCCAGGCTGACCTGCCATTCAACATCTATTATGAGGGGATTGACAGGGCAGCCTCCATAGCTCCACTTCAGCATCCGGCCAACGTGGGGGAGGTTTCTCCGAAATGCATGACTGAGGGCTGCGGGAAAGAGACTCAGCTACAATGTCACACATGCAAGAAGCTGGGTTTCCGGGAAGCATTTTTCTGCTCTAAGGAATGAATGCTTCAAGAGCAGTTGGCATCAGCACAAGTGTCTACACAGAAAAGCCCCTGCGGAACTACAGCCAGAGGTCAACGTGATGACCTCAAAGCTCCAGCTTGAGACCCACAAGGAGGTCTCAGCACCTGAGCTCCAGCCAGAGGTAAACATGGCGACCTCAGAACCCGAGCTCCAGTCTGAGACCCATGAGGAGGTCTCAGCTTCAGAGCTTCAGCCCGAGGTCAACATGGCGACCTCAGAGCTCAAACCTGAGACCCATGAGGTGGTCTCACCCGCCAAGCTCCAGCCAGAGGTCAACGTGGCGACCTCAGAGCTCCAGATTGAGACCCACGAGGAGGTCTCAGCACCTGAGCTCCAGCCAGAGGTCAACATGGCGACCTCAGAACCCGAGCTCGAACCTGTGACCCATGAGGAGGTCTCACCTGCCGAGCTTCAGCCAGAGGTCAACGTGGTGGCCTCAGAGCTTGAACCTGAGACCCATGAGGTGGTCTCACCTTCAGAGCTTCAGCCAGAGGTCAACAGGGTGACCTCACCCCACGAGTTTCAGCCTGAGACCCATGAGGGGGTCTCAGCTCCAGAGGTCCACTGTAATGCCAAGTTATTGTTCCAGGTCGAAGAGACGACCAACCCAAGCTCTGCTCATGCCAAGTTCCTGTCCCAGGTCAAAGAGATTGCCAATCCATGCCCTGCTCATGCCAAATTCTTGACCCAGGTCGAAGAGACGGCCAACCCAGGCCCAGCTCACGCCAAGTTTCTGATCCAGGTTGAAGAGACGGCCAACCCAGGCCCAGCTCACGCCAAGTTCCTGACCCAGGTTGAAGAGACGGCCAACCCAGGTCCTGCTCATGCCAAGTTCCTGACCCAGGTCGAAGACACTGCCAAGCCAGGCCCTGCTCATGCCAAGTTCCTGACCCAGGTCGAAGAGACAGCCAAACCAGGCCCTGCTCACGCCAAGTTCCTGTCCCAGGTCGATGCCGAAGTCAGTACTGACCAGGTTCTGCTCATGCCTGAAGTTGTGGTCATGAACAATCAAGCTCTGATCACACCAGAGTCTGCTGATACAGACAACCAGGTTCTGCTCACGCTTGACACTGACGACAGGGACAACCCAGTTCCCCTCACGACCGAGTCTGCTGACATGACCAACCAAGGTATGCTCACGCCAGAGTCTGTAGATAAAACCAACCAAGTTCTGCTCACGCCCGAGTTTGCTGACACGGGTAACCAAGTTCTGCTCCCAACTGAGTCTGTTGACACGGATAACTAAGCTCTGCTCACGTCCAAGTCTGCTGACATGACCAACCAAGGTATGCTCATGCCAGAGTCTATAGATACAACCAACCAAGTCCTGCTCATGCCAGAATCTGCTGACACGGACAACCAGGTTCTGCTTTCTCGACTCTGATTATTGCTTCACCCTATTTATGCCTGTTTGCCGATCGCCTGACCTTTTGCATGTTTTTGGACTACGTTTTTGGATTACGATTTGGATTTGTCTGCCGTTGTCTCCTTTAATAAAACTGTTAACTGGACTTGCATCCGTCCTAATCTCCCTTACGTCTCGCGACATGACATTATGCATGATATGACTATGAGTTTTTATTTATAGCACGTGGTCTATGCTTGTAACAACCATAGTGCAACAGTTTTCCCACAGGTAATAAATAAGCCACCTCAGTCCTTGTCCCCATGTCCCCTTTTTTAAACTAATCTAAATTGGATCCGTGGGGCTTGTTCCTGATGGTCTAATACACTACATGTACTCCTAATCAATTGATAATGCCTGTTGAATGTTCATGAGCTACACCTCACCTGAGTTGAGAGTAGAGAGGGGGCTATGCAGTTGGTTCAAATAATGGGGAAGTCAATCAAATCTGATTATTACCTTGTGTAGTCTAGACAGGCAGTAGATTTCAATTTGAATATATTTAGTATATATTTTTTTATCATTGCATCCTTGCTGAAGGAAGGTGTATGCAGAAACATTGTGGAGGAAAGTTGAATAAATGGGTGCTGGGACACTTTCAGATTATCTGGATACCAGCAACACTCCTGGAAATCACTGCGTCATCAGTTGAACTAGCATTAACACAGTATGTTTCTCCATTTCCCACTGCGGGAACAGAATGATCAAGAATGACGTTGACTTCCTTCTTCCACAAGTGTGAGATGAGTTTGCAAAAAAAACAAACATGCAAACTGATTTCATACTTCCTGTGATAAGTCAACCAGGGTATCTCCATTATTTCCATAAGAGGTCATTTCAAAATAATAGTTAAGACACAGATCTATTTAAGGTTTTATTTACAATATCAGTTTTTCAGTAGGTCAAAACTTTACATATACTTAGTATTTGGTAGCATTGACCTTTAATTGCTTAACTTGAATCAAACACTGCAGGAACCAAATGGTCTCTTGAAAAAAGTTCCTGGGAGTAATTGTTCCATGTAATTTCGGTGAAAAGGCGTCTTTTGTTTTCTTTAAGCCATTTTGTTTGATGCCATCTATTTTCTGAAGTGCACCAATCCATTTTCCAACAGAACACCCCCACAACACGATGCTGCCACCCCCATTCTTCACACTAAGCCTCACCCTTTATCCTTCATACATAATGCTGATGATTCTGGCAAAATCGTTAAATTTTTCACTGTCCTCCAAATGGCTAGGTCTTCATCCTGTTCACATGCAACCTTTTTTTTCCTGGTGTGTCGTTCATGCATGAAAGCCTTTCAGGCCATAGCCAGACTCTCTGGATGTACATACTTTGGTACCTGATGCCTCCAACTCCTTCACCAGTTTCTTTGTTGTTGTCTTTGGTTCAGTTGAACCTTTCAGATCAAAGTTTGTTCACCCCTGAGAGTTAATTTGTGCCTCCTTCCAGAGTGATGCAGTGTCAGCGCAGTCCCAATTCCCAGTGCGGTCCCACACCTACTACAGCTCCAAAAATAGCCTCCATGATGTTTTTAACAGAAATGCAGTCTATTAGTTAATATCTATTTTCTTAAACTACATGAATTCATTTTCAGTAATCATTTTATCCTGGTCAGGGTCACTGTGGATCTGAAGTCTAGCCCAGGAACACTGGAGTTACAGACATTCTCTTTAATTACATAAATACAATAAGGTTTTGTAAAACTGTTCAGAAATCTTTCAGAAATCTAATATTTGCTCATTTCTGCTGACTCAATAAAGATATAAAATACTGCCATAGTCATTGCCTGATTTTTTCACCCTCCTGATCTGATGATGTTCATGGACAATTGATAAATTTACCCTGACAGACAAATGACAAAAAGATGTATGGTCTTATCATATCTTGAAGTACCTTTCGGGTAACAGTTGAACATTAGATACTTGAGATGAAAGCTGAGATGAATGGCCGCACCTCATCCCCTTCCACGCCACAGTACCTGTTTCCATTACACACACCATCGCTCCGTGAACAACCTCTGTTTACCTCGGCTGTGTCCTATAACAAGGATCTGAGTAACAGAGGCCAGTCCAGGCAATAGGAGATGTCCTATGGCTGGAGAAAAGATTACATTTCCAACAAATTTCAAAAATTTCAAAAATAAAATAAAATAAAATACACTATTACATTAGTTGTCTTGGGTACTTATTTCTGTTTATTACAATAAGCTGTCTTTTATTCTTTTGTAAATGCAGCATTAACCATAGAACAGCATTTGTAGATAAAATAGCTTGCTTTACTTACATATGCTTTGCTCTTTTGTCTAATTTGTTATTCCGGTACTGACAAATTCAGATGTTCAATCCCCAGCCTTTTATTCTGGCTCACTGAGCTCTTAAACTATTTCAGTCTAAATTTTGATTACTGCACAGCTTTGCAGAATTTCATTAAAGCCACTGTCTTGTAGAGGATTTCAGCAATATGCAGCTAACAAGCCAAAAGATGTTAGACTGTTTTGCTATGCAACTTCATTGTTTCTATTTTTAACACTTTATTGTGTGTACAGTTCTCAGTGTGCATTGTAGGCTGAATGCATCATTATATTTTTTTCACTTAAAAGAACCAGAGAATGCATGACAATCAATGTCACATATAGGTTTATAATCTTGATTAGCATAATATAAATAAAACAAAAAATTGAGATGACAGTTACATTTGTCATGGGATTAGTTATCTGTTTTTTTGTGATGTACTGCTAAGTTTGATAATAAAGAGAGAGAGAGAGAGAGAGAGAGAGAGAGAGAGAGAGAGAGAGAGAGAGAGAAATTCACTGTTAAATGTACAACAGCTACATCTTGTGTTGGGAAGAAAAATATCAATACAGCATTTTTATAATACACTACAGTATAAATCATTACTGTTTTACTCTGTATTGGTTGAAACACAGGTCCTTATTCAGTTATTGAGTTAACTCCTTAAATTCCAAGGGCCCAGATTCATCACTCTTATAGTTATATACATAATACATTATCTTTTACAGTCATTTCTGAATAATTAGCTAAGTGGTTAAAAAATATCATTTAATAAGATTTATTTGAATAAATTCAGTGCATAACATGTATATTCTCACTTGAACACCAAGTAAAGTGAAAAATATTATTTTTCCCAAATGCAAATAGAAATCAGGAAACATCACATTATGAGGATTTGTGTTGATATCCTCGATACACCACACTGTACACTCAGAAAAAGGGTACTAACTTTACTTTTCCTTGTTACAGGGCTGATACCCTCAAGTATGTTTGGTATGTACAGTTACCTAGAAATGTGCATGCAGTGTACCTTAAAAGCTTTACTCTAAAGCCCAATTACCATTTATATATCTTAAATTTGTTTTAAAGGTACACTTTATTCACATTTCCAGGTGAAAGATTCATATTACAGGTGCAAAAGATGTACCCAGGTACCACACCATCAACAAGGTACAGTTTAGTAACAGTTAAGCATTTTTTTTTCGAGAATGTACATTTGACGGCATGTAAATTTAACCCTATACTACAGATGGTCCCCAAAGTCTCCACACATAGGGGAAATTAACACAAGCAAAATGTAACTTTATTTACAAAGCATCCTCTACATGATTGCCATTTCTTTGTAAACATACACGGAGTCATCTCTCCAAACTCTGGCTCCCAGTTTGGCAACAATGTCATGTGTGTGATGTGCTTGGCATGTTTCCTGTTAAAGTCCATTGCTATCTATGTATCTATGTATCTATGTATCTATCTATCTATCTATCTATCTATTTATTTTTGGACGCTGAAGACACCAGTCGGTTAAGTTTAGCAAGCAGAATATACCCCTATTCATCCATTATGCATTTCTTCAGCTGTGCAACTGTATGGGGCCTTCATTGCCTTATTTTGCGCTTCATAATGCGCCACACATTCTCAATCGAAGACAGGTCAGGACCGCAGGCAGGCCATGCTAGCACCTTTAATCTCTGCCTATGCATCCATGAGCTTGTAATCCAGGCAGAATGTGGTTTGGTGATGTCCTGCTCTGGATGGCAGCATATGTTGCTCCAGAATGTGTACATATCTTTCTGCATTAATGGAGCCCTCACAGATGTGCAAGTTACTGACACACTCCCATACCATGACAGTAAAGCTTTGCATAGTAAAGCCTTAACTTGCATCTGTGGATGCAGCAGTGAATGGTGTTGACTGACAAAGGTTTACCAAAGTATTCCCAAACCCATGTCAGGATATCCATTACAGACTTGTGACGGTTTTTAAGACAGTGGCGTCTGAGGGATCGGAAATCACGCGCATTCAGAAGTGGTTCTTGGCTTTGCCCTTTACGCACCAAGATTTGACCGGATACCTTAAATCTTTTAATTATATTCTGCACTGTAGAAGGTGAAATGCCCAAAATCCTATCGATTTGTCTTTGGGGAATGTTGTTCTCAAAGTGTTGGAATATTCATTGACACATTTGTTGGCAGATTGGTGAGCCTCGACCCATCCTTGCTCTTGAAGGACTAGGTTTTTTTGGGAGGCTCCTTATATATATAATTTATGATTAGATGATTGCCTCATCTGTTTCACATCACCTTCTTATTTCAACTTGTCACATCGCTATTAGTCCTAAATTGCCCCTGTTTTTGGAACCTGTTGCATGCATCAATTTCAAAATAAATTTCCCTTCAAAAAACTAGGTTTAGGTAACTAGGTTTAGGTAAAACATCAAATACCTTGTCTTTATATGTTCTTCTTTAAATACAAGTCAAAGTACATTTACAAATCCTCTTTGTTGTGTTAGCATTTTCCATACTGTCCCAACTTTTTTCGGAATTGGGATTGTATGTATATATATATATATATATATATATATATATATATATATATATATATATATATATATATATATGTATATATGTGTGTGTGTGTGTGTGTGTGTGTGTGTGTGCGTTTGTATATAACAAATTCTGGAAGACATTTTGCTAAAAAGTGTTAATTTCCCCTATGTGTGGAGATTTTTTATTTTTTTAATTTTTTTATTTTCTATTTTTATTTTTAGCTGGGAACATTTACAATAACGTCAAAAGTCGAATTTAGTTTACAGAGATCAGTTCTGGTGCAACTTTAAACATTTTAAAGCCATAATTTTGCATATCAGAGTTTAGCACTAGAGGGCAGCCTTGGTGTGTTTTAGAGGCCAAATAAGATGGAAGTCTCCATTATAACTTATTAGAAGTCCATTCTGCTGCCACATTAATGATGCCTGCATATGTGGACATCATTCAAGGACAAGAGAATGTTACTGAAACCTTTACATCTATACTTTATGTACACACTGGGTTCATAATTCTTATGGTGAAAACAAAACCAAGATACAGTTGATATATCATTATCTGAGAATGTTCTAACCAACAAAACAGAATTTGATTTTATGGGTGTTTCTTCAACATGAAATAAATAAATAGTAATACTGATTTTCATATCATTTTCCTCATTTTCCTTTTATCGGTATCCTGCTGTTTTTCCCCTTTTGATGATGCAAACTTTATCCTGGTCAGAGTTGCAGTCGATCCGGTACCAATCCCAGTAACACTGGCTGCAAGGTGGTACTGTAGAATTCATATCCGAGATGGGATGCCAGACTATTGCAGGACATATACACACCCATTAAGACCTAGGGGCAATTTAGTGTAATCAATCCACCTACATGTTTCCACCTACAGAGGTGGGAGGAAACTGGAGAACCCAGAGTAGAACCCCACACAGAAAGGAACCTGAGCTATGGATTGAAAACAGGATCCTGGAACTGCCGAATCTGGTTTGTTACAATGTGGCTGATCACTATAGTAAAAAGTAAAGTGACAATGCATATTATAATGGCATATTGTCATCATCATCATCATCATCATCATCATCATCAGTAACTGCTTTCTTTGGTCAGAGTGGTTGTGGATCCAGAGTCTATCCTGGTAATATAGGGAATTCATGGAGGAGATAGGAAAAGGGAATCCCATGCCATATAGTACTGTATATTTGTATAGTGTACATTTTCCCTATTTATCCTGGTAGCTTTTATTTTTTAATTATTATTTATATGTTCATTGAGCCTTGTAATTTTATTACACATCTTATTCTGTTCACTGTTGGATGTTATTGCTTCTTTAACACTACAATTTCTGGGGATCCAAAATAGGTATGTTCATACCTACAAGCTTGTCCAGTTATTTGTCTTCTAAATTACAATCCTAAAATCTCTGGCATATAACTTATGAAAATGTTTATTGGTTTAAAACTATAGTGCATTTTTAATATCCTAGATTCATACCATATGTATGTGTAATAGTGTCTGTATTTCTGCACACGGGCAACCGCTGTACAGCTATAACACACCTAGAATGTATTGAAAGCTGCTCTTGTTCTTAGTCTCTTCAGTGTGGGATTAGTATTCCAGGCATGTGTTGTTCTGTCTACTCTTATATCTGTGGTTTCAGGTATTCTGGCAGTGCGTTTACATTAGCTGGGTCAGCTTTGCTCCTTCTCTGCGGTATATCTGCTGGGTGTGTGTGTGTACTGTATGAATCTCTCATCCTGACTGTGAACCCGATGCTCCGATGGCTCCACTCTCTCTAGGCTAAAAGAGATATGAATTATCTGGGGCCAGGGGACTGGAGACTGCAGCAAGCCTGGTGTCATCAGTTTAAGAGGAAGAAACACACTGATGCTTGCACTATATAAGCAACTGCTGACAGTCTGTGTGTCTGTGCTGGCCTTGTCAGCACAGACATGGATTGGTTTTGACATTGCTTTCTTTCATTAATATGAGCCATTAAGTAATTAATATGAAGTGATAGAGTTTAAGAACATTATCTTTAAGTACATGTACTGCATGTATGTGAGTTTGAAATAAATAAGCAGTTGAAACCTGACAGGTGGCATGGTGGCATCCGGGGTTGGGGGTTCTATTCCTGCCTCTGCCCTGTGTGTATGGAGTTTGCATGTTCTCTCTGTGCTTCATGGGTTTCCTCAGGGTACTCCGGTTTCCTCCCCTGGTCCAAAGACGTGCATTATCAGCTGATTGGGATTTTTCCAAATTGTCTGTAGTGCTCTATAGCATGAATGTGTGTAAGATTGCCCCCTGCGATGGATTGGCGCCCCGAGTGTCACGTTACAGAACGTAAGGGAGGATTGCTTGGTTTTCCTAGCGTCATGTCTCCCCGTCTTCCTGCTGCATCGATGTTTGGGTGTAGTATTCTGTCACGTTACAGAACGTAAGGGAGGATTGGACAGCAGATGCAAGTGCAGTTAAAGACGTTTATTAGAGAGAGACAGGCAGACAAATACAAAACAGTAATCCAAAGTGTGGTCTAATAACAGGCTAATAACAGGTCAGGTGATATACAAACTGGATTAAACTGGGTGAGGCTAGAATCGAAAACGAGAAACAAGGTCAATAAACATGAAACAAAATGAGAAACAATGAACAACTGCTTGGTAATGAGATAAACTCAATACTACGTGATGTGCTAAGAGACACAGGGTGTTTAAATGACAAACGTAAATGTCAAACACAGGACAGCTGAAAACAATGATGCGCACATTCGGGAAACAACCAATAACAAAACAGGGGCGGAAACAGAACATAACCATAACAAAAGCACGTGTCCAAAGTAAACAAAGTCAGTGTCACTGAAGAACCAAAAGCATGCTTTCGCTAAGAGCTCACGCTTCGAGCTCGCGCAACGGGCTTGTGCTTCGTTTCTCTGAGCATGCTGCAATACTGCAGCGCTAGCTCGAGGGGAAATCGTGACACCGAGTTCCCTTGAGTAGGCTCCAGGTTCTCCATGACCCTGTTTAGGATGAGAAGTACAGAAAGTTGATGGATGGATGGATGTATTTCAACCTACAAAATTAATCCCTATATAAAATTGCAGTTTATTTTTGATTATATCATTTGAAGCAAGGTTCACATTAATAAGTTTCATTTTATGTAAATTTACACATATTCAGAAGCTCTTGTAGGATATAAACATTTTCTGAACTAACTGGATGTTCATGAACACCACATTTCTTGTGTACATTCTCCTGCAAACAGTTTATGAATAAATCTGTTCATATTCAGCTTGATAAATGAGGCATAGTGTGATGACATTTAGAATTTTTGGTCCTCACAAACAACTAAAGACATGCAACAATGTCCAAATATGGGTATTTCCATTGACTGGTTGTGCTAGTGTAACTAAATGTCTTACCTCTAACACTACCCTCTGAGTCTGTAAGTTAAAATAAATCTTTTTGTTCTTGTACTTTTTTTTTTATTATTAAAGAAATGATTCAGTTTTTTGTTAAACAAACAAACAAACAAACAAACAACAATACAAAAACCAGGTCAAAGATCCCCCCCCCCCACACACACACATGCCCTCATGTGAGGATGTAGTAAAATGGTGATGATATAGCTTCCTATATAGTTGTGTTACAGATTCATGGTCTTTCTCTGGACTCCTGCTGGTTGCAGTAGGCAGTAGTTTACTCATTCAGGGGAGTGATGAGATTTAAGATGAACTCACCCTGTACCCTCTGACCATCTACTTCCCCTGTATCCTCTGACCATCTACTTCCCCTGTATCCTCTGACCATCTACTTCCCCTGTACCTTCTGACCACCTACTTCCCCTGTATCCTCTGTTTAAATGATTATAAATCCATGCAGCACTATCTAGCATATATAATAACTATATAAACCTCTATGGTTAATTCATGATAATCTTTCACAGTGATACCTAACATATTTCTTCACTGTGTCTGTCCATACATCACCTCCATTTCTTCACTGTCTCCATTTTTTCACTGTCTCTGTCCATACACCACCTCCAATTCTTCACCATCTCTGTCCATACACCACCTCCAATTCTTTACTGTCTCTGTCCATATATCACCTCCATTTCTTCACCGTCTCTGTCCATACACCACCTCCAATTCTTTACTGTCTCTGTCCATATATCACCTCCATTTCTTCACCGCCTCTGTCCATACACCACCTCCAATTCTTTATTGTCTCTGTCCATACACCACCTCCAATTCTTTATTGTCTTTGTCCATATATCACCTCCATTTCTTCACCGTCTCTGTCCATACACCACTTCCAATTCTTTACTGTCTCTGTCCATACACCACCTCCATTTCTTCACTGTCTCTGTACATACACCACCTCCAATTCTTTACTGTCTCTTTCCATTCACCACCTCCAATTCTTTACTGTCTCTGTCCATATATCACCTCCATTTCTTCACCGTCTCTGTCCATACACCACGCCCATTTCTTCACCATCTCTGTCCATACATCACGTCCATTTCTTTACTGTCTCTGTCCATACACCACCTCCATTTCTTTACTGTCTCTGTTCATACACCACCTGCATTTCTTCATGTCTCTGTCTGTACACAACCTCCAATTCTTCATCGTCTCTGTCCATACACCACCTCCAATTCTTCACCGTCTCAGTCCATACACCACCTCCAATTCTATACTGTCTCTGTGCATACACTCAATTCAATTCAATTTTATTTGTATAGCGCTTTTTACAATAGACATTGTCTCAAAGCAGCTTTACAGAAATATCAACATGGTATACAGATATTAAAGGTGCGAATTTATCCCAACTGAGCAAGCCACTGAGTGGCGACGGTGGCAAGGAAAAACTCCCTAAGATGTTTTAAGAGGAAGAAACCTTGAGAGGAACCCGACTCAGAAGGGAACCCATCCTCATCTGGGTAACAACAGATAGTGTGAAAAAGTTCATTATGGATTTATATGAAGTCTGTATGGCCTTAGGAGCAGCCGTAGTCCCAGCAGTCTGGAATTAGAGAAGATTTGAGCTCCATCCAGAGGCAGAAAGGATCTGGATCTCTAGTATCTCCATAAATTCATGTGGGGCTCGGCGAAAGGAGAGAGGGAGAAAAAAGATAATTATGACTGCGAAGTAGTAGAACAGAATCTAGTCAGGGTAGACTTGAGTAAACAAATACGTTTTAAGCCTAGACTTAAACACTGAGACTGTGTCTGAGTCCCGAACACTAATAGGAAGACTGTTCCATAACTGTGGGGCTCTATAAGAGAAAGCTCTTCCCCCTGCTGTAGCCTTCACTATTCGAGGTACCGTCAAATAGCCTGCATCTTTTGATCTAAGTAGGCGTGGCGGATTATATAAAACCAAAAGGTCGCTTAGATATTGTGGCGCGAGACCATTTAGTGCTTTATAGGTTAATAAAAGTATTTTATAGTTAATGCGAGATTTTACTGGGAGCCAATGCAGTATTGATAATATCGGTGTGATATGGTCGTACCTTCTAGTTCTAGTTAGGACTCTAGCAGCTGCATTCTGGACTAACTGGAGCTTATTTATATTCCTACTGGAACATCCAGACAGTAAGGCATTACAGTAATCTAATCTAGAGGTGACGAATGCATGAACTAGTATTTCCGCATCATGTAGTGACAATATGTTTCTTATTTTAGAAATATTTCTGAGATGAAAGAAGGCTATCCTAGTAATATTATCTACATGAGCATCAAATGATAGGCTGAAGTCAATAATCACTCCAAGGTCTTTAACTGCTGCACATGATGAAACAGAAAGACCATCCAGAGTAACCATGTGATCAGAAAGATTACTTCTAGCTACACGTGGGCCTAATAAAAGTATTTCTGTTTTATCAGAATTAAGTAGAAGGAAGTTAGTTAACATCCAATGTCTAATGTCCTTTACACAATCCTCAGCTTTACTAAGCTTCTGTCTGTCCTCTGGCTTCGCTGAAACATACAACTGTGTATCATCAGCATAACAGTGGAAGCTAATTCCATGTTTACGAATAATTTGACCTAGGGGTAGCATATATAAAGTAAAGAGCAGTGGGCCTAAAACAGAACCCTGTGGAACTCCAAAAGTAACCTCAGTACGCATGGAGAATTCACCATTTACATCTACGAACTGATAACGATCGGTCAGATAAGACCTGAGCCAGGAGAGGACTGTTCCCTTAATACCAACAACATTTTCTAATCTATCAAGGAGAATAGTGTGATCTATAGTATCAAAAGCTGCACTAAGGTCGAGTAACACAAGCAGAGAGACACAACCCTGATCGTAGGTCAGTAGAAGGTCATTTACTACTTTAACTAATGCTGTCTCTGTGCTATGATGAGGTCTAAACCCTGACTGATACATTTCATGAATGTTATTCCTATCTAAGTACGAGCATAACTGCTTTGCTATAACCTTTTCTAAAATCTTAGAGATGAAGGGGAGATTTGATATTGGTCTATAGCTGGACAATTGAGACGGGTCAAGATCAGGTTTTTTAATCAAGGGTTTAATAACTGCTAATTTAAGTGATTTAGGTACATAGCCAGTGCTTAGGGAAGAATTGATTATATTTAGAAGTGGTTCAATTACTCCTGGACAAATCTGTTTAAACAAACATGTAGGTACGGGATCTAGTATGCAAGTTGATGAATTGGCTGAAGAGATTAATGTAGCTAGTTCGGTCTCTCTAAGCGAAGCAAAATACTCTAAACATTGATCTGATATTGCTACATTGTCATGTAATGGGTTTGTTACAGTAATGGGTTTGTTACAGTCCGGTTTTAATTTAATGGCCTGTATTTCACGTCTAATATTTTCAACGTTATCGATGAAAAATTTCATGAAATCTTCACTGCTATGTAATGATTGAGTGTTTCTCTCTGTAGTGGTTTTATTCCTAGTTAATTTTGCTACTGTGTTGAAAAGGAATCTAGAATTGTTTTTGTTGTCTCCTATTAAGGTGGAGAAATAGATTTTTCTAGCATCGCCAAGAGATTTCCTATATTTCAGTAGGCTCTCCTTCCATGCTGTTTGAAATATCACCAGTTTGGTTTGACGCCATTTACGTTCTAATTGTCGAGTTGTCTGTTTTAAGGTTCGCGTTTGATCGTTATACCAGGGTGCTAATTTTTTTTCTGTAATTATTTTCCTTTTGAGTGGAGCCACTCTATCTAGCGTGTAGCGGAGTGTTGACTCCAAGCTTTCAGTCGCCTGATCGAGTTCTATGTGATCTGACGGTGATCCAAATCTAATTGATGTTTCTGCGAGGTTATTTATGAAGCTCGGTGCAGTAGCTGATGTGTAGGTACGTTTTACGCGGTAGCGAGGCGAGGTGGAAATATTATGATCAATTCGTATTATGAACGAGATAAGATAATGGTCTGAGACAACTTCAGACTGCGGAAGAATGATAATATTTTCTATACTTAGTCCGTATGTTAGTATGAGGTCAAGAGTGTGACCACCATTATGAGTAGGCCTGATTATGTTCTGATTAATCCCTACTGAATCTAAGATGGACACAACCGCTAATCTTAGAGGGTCTTCCAGGTTATCAAAATGAATATTAAAGTCTCCGACGATTAATGCTTTATCTACAGACACAACCAGGTTTGAGACAAAGTCTGCAAATTCACTAAGAAATTCAGTATATGGCCCTGGGGGTCTGTAAATAATAATTAGAGGAATTGACTTATTTTTTGTGGCTACATAACTTATACTGGTATAAAGAATTTCAAAAGAATTAAATCTATGCTTAGGTTTTTGTGTGACGACTAGATTTTTACTATGGATGAGACCAACACCTCCTCCTCTACCAGTTGAACGAGGCTGATGTACATAACTGTATCCAGGAGGACTGGCTTCATTTAATGCTATGTACTCGTTTGGTTTAATCCAAGTTTCTGTTAAACACATTAAATTACATTCCTGATCAGTAATGATGTCGTTAACAATAAGAGCCTTAGACGCAAGAGATCTAATGTTTAATAGTCCTAGCTTCAGATCAAAAGTGCTGGCTGTGCATTCAATACACCACCTCCATTTCTTCATGTCTCTGTCCATATACCACCTCCATTTCTTCACTGTCTCTGTCCATACACCACCTGCATTTCTTCATGTCTCTGTCTGTACACAACCTCCATTTCTTTACTGTCTCTGTCCATACACCACCTCCATTTCTTCACTGTCTCTGTCCATACACCACCTCCATTTCTTCACTGTCTCTGTCCATACACCACCTCCATTTCTTCACTGTCTCTCTGCATACACCACCTCCAATTTGAACCTCTAAATACTATTGCTATTCCTAATGCTATTCAAATTCTTTAAATGTTTATAAGTAGTGTTGGACAGTGGACATTTTGCTTATCAGGGATAATATGACTAGCTAGATTAGAAGATAATAAGAAATTTTGTTCTCCTGAAACTTCTTCTATATAAGGACATTTCTATCAGCATTGCTTGAACTCACATGGAGTTTATAAAAGCAGCGAACTGCAATCAACCTCACTTGCACACATGTGGAGCTTGCAGGCGTTTCATTAAGAATCTCTCCTCTCTTCACTCTAATTATATGCTAAATTAATATCAGGTTCAGCTTGTATTCAAACTGAATTATTTATAGTAATGCTTTCACTCCTTGCAAGTGCCACCTGTTTATAGTTATAAGAAAAACAAGCCAACATGTTCTACTCTAGATGTTCTCTTTTCTAATGATGCCTTTAACAAGTCTTTTCTTCTTTGAAACATTGTAAAAGTTTATATTACCAATGTTACATATTTTCAGTGAATAAATATTTATAATATCATCAGAAAAGTATGTGTGGAAAGCCTGGGAAAATCCTTAACACAAACTACAGGTTTTTCTTTTTTTCTTATAGCTCAACCACAAGTAAAGTTCTAGCATTTTAAAATCTGATTAGTGACAAAAATGAAAAGAGAGAAAATCATATTTAAAGTAAAAAAAAAGCAACACGCTAATTGTCGAAATTCAATTCAATTTGATTCAATTCAGTTAAATTATTTTTTATCTATATAGAGCCTTTAACAGTAAATATTGTCACACAACAGCTTTACAGATATCCGGATATAAATATTAATTTATATTCATCCCTAAAGGCAACAGTGGCAAGGAAAAACTCAAAGCAGAAGTAGAGCAGGATGAATCAGGCACGTCTGGAAAGCAGACATCTCAGCAGGCAGTAGGAGTAACATGTACCTTGACAGACAGACAGAGAGAGAGAGAGAGAGAGAGAGAGAGAGAGAGAGAAAACAGAATATTAGGTATGCTTTTACTTTTGTAGTGGATGTAATTTGTGAGCAGATTGCAAGCAGGTGCTCCTTCAGGACTAGCTATGACAGCATAACTAAAAAGGAGAGTCAGAAGGTAACAGGCATGAGGACACCCTAGGAAATAAATCAGCCAGCATCACCACCATTGCATTAATGTACTGTAAGAGTTGGGGGTAGGGTGCATTTTTATCCAAGGGAAAGATATATATATATATATATATATATATATATATATATATATATATATATATAAAAGCTTGACTGAACAAATAGGTCTGGTACACTAATTTGAAGGCTGTTCCTTAACTGTGGGGCTTTGTAAGAAAAATTTCTGCCCTCTGCTGTAGTCTTTGTTATTCTAGGTACCAACAAACAGTCTGCACCCTTTGAACACAGCAGATGTGGGGAATCATAAAAAACCAAATGTTTGCTCAGGGACTACAGTGCAAGAGCATTCAATGCTTTAGTAGTAGTCATAAGTATTTTATAATTAATGTGAAGTTTTACTGGGAGCCAATGCAGTGTGTATAAATGGGGTGATCTCAAAAATCTCCTGGTTCTAGTAAGGACTCTGGCTGCTACATTCTGAACAGACTGGAGCTTGTTTATGTACCTACTGGAACATCCAGACAGCAAGGCATTACAATAGTCCAACCTAGAGGTAACTAAAGCATGAAGTTCTGTACTTTTTCTGAATCTTGTAGTGACATTATATTTCTAATCTTAGCATTATTTTAGAGATGAAATAAAGGTTATCCTGGTAATTTTAGCTACATGAGCTTCAAATGAGAGACTAGTGTCCAAGGTCTTTTACTGCCACACATGATCTAAATTAAAGGGCATCCAGAATTACTGAGCTTACTTCTTGCTGCCTGTGGTCCTAGTAGAAGTACATCTGGCTTTTCTGGATTAAGTTGGTGGAAATTACTCAGCATCCAATGTCTAATGTCCTTTACACATTTCTCAACTTTGTTAATCTGGTACCTATCATCTGACTTTGCTGAAACATACAACTGTGTGTTATTGGCATAACAGTGGAAGCTAATAACATGTTTAAGAATAATTGTACCCGGAGATAGCATATCTAGAAAGAGCAGTGGGCCTAAAACAGTCTTGTGGAATGTCAAACTTTACTTGAGTATGCATTTATCTCACCATTTACATCTATAAACTAGTGATCCTAAGACCTGGGCAGGAGACAGCCATTACCTTAACTCCAACAGCAACATTCCAGCACCAAGATCAAGTAATACAAGCAAGTAGACACAACCCTGATAGAAGGCTGGCAGTAGGTAATTTACCACTTTAATCAGCACAGTCTCAATCCTGTAATGAGGCCTAATGCCAGACTGAAAAATTTCATGAATGTTATTCATATGCATGTATGAGCTACAACCTTTTCTAGGATCTTGGAGATAACTTTGACATTGTTCTATAGTTAGACAGCTGAGGTTGAGGTCAGGTTTTTTAATCAGGCAGATCACAGGGAGAAACTGATTATTTTAATAGAGGTTTGATTGTTTCTGGTAGGATCTGTCTGAGGAAATGTGTGGATAAGGGATCTAGTAAACAAGTTGAAGATTTTGAAGAGGAAATTAGTGACAATTGTTCAATTTGGTGAGAGTAAAATTTTAGACATAATAAATAAAACATTTAAATAATAAATATGACCATTAAACTATCTATCTGTATACTGTATAATTCATTATTAACAGCCTACAGTCTAATATGCAATACAGAAATCCCGCCCATCCAGCAGTAATTTCAGATATAATAATGTTAGTCTTCATTTATTTTTTAAACAGGGCAAACAACCTTTATAGATTATGAAGGTTCATCATATTTCTATTATAAAGTAGATTTGGAGTTCTAGATTACTGTTGTCATCTCAGTTGGAATTATTTTAGCCTAATTTAATACCATCCTGAGAAAAGATTCTGCAATGGTACCATCAATTTAACCAAAACATAAGGTTCACTGCATATGATATGCACACTTAGACTGACTGTTTTCATGACTGTGTTTCTAAACTTGATCTCTGTAGGCAGAAAGCATAGGCAAGGTTAATAAACATGTAAAAAGGTATGCACACTTATGCAACCAGGTTATTGTAACTTTTTATTTTTATTTTTCCTATTTTTCCCTAAAATGTTTCTGATTGTTTCCCACTTAATCTTTATTCATTGTAATTTCACACTGAAAGTGGAAAAATGTTCTGCCATAATTAATCTTCTTCTTCTTCTTCTTCCTCTTATTATTATTATTATTTCTTCACAAACACCTGCCATTTTAACAGGGGTGTGTAGACTTTTTATCCATGGTAAGTAAAAGTATGGGGGAAAAATCTACTCATGTGAAAGTAACAAAAAAAGTATATACATTTCAACATACTTAAGTTTTAAAGAATAGACATTAACTATTTTTAACTGCTGACCACAAGTTCATCATGCCCAACCCTCCATGACTGACTAGTTCACTAAGCTAAGCATGAGTCATAAAGAATAGCTCTTCTGATAGCTCAGGCAAACCTTGAATTTGACTTAATATTCTTAATAGCCCATTTAGAATGAATGCTAAGACCAATTACCAACAAAAACAAAACATAACTACCTAGCTAATTGAACAAGCTAATTTACAAAACTTAACTAGCTAGCCAGTTTAACAAGCTAATTTAAAAAAAAAAACCCCAAAACTTACTTTACTTTAGTACAATTACTCAAATATTTTCCACCCCTGAATTGTGGTATAATATAGTCCTGGTGCTATTGTATAACAATGTTAAATATTACTGTAAGTGCGTGTTGTGATCTATGTGCTGACCTGGACAGCTTACATATTTGTTTTTAGCTGGTTTGGATGTTTAGGAGCAGTTCCATGTGTAGGTATAATTATGACACTGCTGTGTTACTAGTGAAATCCCTGCTGCGTTACTGTCAGAAAAACTTTCTTTCTTTTTTTTTTTTTATAGGCACAATGCCTAAACTAGTCTGCAGGCTGTTTCTCTCTCTGTGTCTCTCTCCAGGTTTATTTTTATGAGCCCCTAAACTCCAGTCTTGGTCTTTTATCATAACAAGTAGAGTACAGCAATAAACCCTTAGAAGTACATATGGAGATGTTAACTGTGCAGTGGGAAGGCATGGAGTGAGTTAACTTCTACCATCATCTGAAAGCTCATTTAATGAAGTGTGAATGGGATTGGTCAGAGGGCCCGTGAGTGTAGAAACTAATGAAGTGCTAATTAGCTCAGTGGGCAAGTCCTAAGGGTCTGAAGTATTATGCAGTTCTGGATGACCCTTGCTGTGGTAGATCTTTGCCTGATAATTAACCATGACATGAAGCTATGCTTAATTATCCATTGACTGAAATCCTCCCAAAGTGGAGCTGGACAATTCTCAGTGCATTTCTCAGACAGAGTAGACATTCATGATCAAGCTGAGGTAGAAATAAAAATACTAAGATTTTTTTTTTAAAAAGGATAATTTAAAACAGTGCTAGTTAGTAGAAATGTATAGACATGTAAAGGGTGTGTAACACATTTTTGTAAAGTGTATAACTTCTAAAAAGCTAAAACCAACTGACTTTGATACTGTATTTAGAGTTGATGTGTGAGGTTCCAGCCTTTCCAGACTGAAAATTGAATAATTAAAACGTTGGTCTCTGAACAACCAATATACTGTATATACCATAATTTTTACATCACAGCATAGTTCAGTTTCAGTACAGAACTAATGCCATGGGTACTCTGTATGCTTGACACTTGCTAGTGTCGCTAGCTAATTAAAGCATTATTTCTAGTAGCTTACAGTTATTGGCACAAATAGTCCTTCACACTAGAAGTGAGTACTCTGGTAATGTAGTTGGTGTGGCTGTACTGAGGGTAGCACATTGGAAAAAGTAATATATTCAATACTCCCCTAATTTGTTTTTAATGTTCAATAATACTTTATGTATCATACAGACTGAAGGAAATGTCTTTAAATAAATGGTTCATTTACCGTTTGTAACTGGATTGACTTTACAATGTATAGTTAAGGTATATAGTGTTAAAATTACAATTTAACATCAGTTTAGTTGGGTATAATGGTTAACATAAAGCTAGCTTAGTTTTGGCAAAACATTTCCTGTATTTCCACCTAACTTGAATTAACCTTTTAAGTAATTTTTAAGTGACTGAGACTGAATCATTTGTCGTTAGTCAGAACAGCACTAAAAGATTGATTAACCTAACAAAATAATTTTAACCCAACTGTTTCTGGTCAGTCACAACAACTAAAAATATGCTCATAAAACTTAAAAAACCCAATGCAACACAGTTACAATCATTTTTTAAGTTGAACCAATACGTATTTTACAGTGTAATTACAAACAATGCCATTCCTGTAGTTGAGTAGTTTTCCTCAGGAATCATTCTTTATTAAGTAGTTAAAGTGGGTATACTTTTTATCTACTATATACTGTATGTTTTAAGTGCTGTAACAGTACTTTTACTCCACTAGTTTTTCCTTCGAGTCTGCTTGAGCAAGCAGTACTACTTCCATCTCCTGATTTTATATGTTTGTTCTTTATTTTCCACGGCTTTTGACTCCACCAATGGTAATTGGATTGTTTATTCTCCTTAGCCAATTATATCAAATTACATAGAAAACTTGAGTGGAAAACAGAAAACTTACCACACCAAGAGCTGCACCAAGAGCTTTTTGAAGTCAAGGTCTAGAACAGTAGTCTTCATGTCATGTCTGGTTTATCTTCCAAAGCCTGTTTAGATTGGCATTCAGTAATTCAGCCTCTAATCTGAAGAAACGTATAGAGGTAAGGTTTGGTTTTTATAATAATACAGTTAGCTAGCTATATACCATATGTTTTTTTTGCTGTATTTTGTTATAATGATATTGATATTTACTTTTAACTTAACCTACAGTGTTTATTTTTCACAAGAAACAATTTAGTGGTGACGTCCTTCATGATCCGTATCCTTTATCGAAGCTTAGAGAAATTCAAGATAGCTCAAGTTAATTGTGTGGACTGGATTGTATGGTTTTTCCAGACATAGCCTGAGCCTAGTTATGGACCTTGACCTTATAAATCAGGATTAATTAACTTCAAACTTCTCATGCTCAATATATTGCTAGCAAATGTTTGTGCTCTATCATTGGAGTTTCACATAATATACTACTCCTGAGCTATCATTGGTGAGACTAGATGATGATAACCAATATTGGCTTTGTTATTGGATTGCTATGGACATTATTTGTTATTTCATATCTAAACAAATATTAGTTACGACATGCTAAATTACTGAGGTTTACCATCATCTGGTAGATCAGAAAATGCTGATCTGATCAAACAATCCAGGAACAGAGCAAAACTGATATTAGTGAATCGTTAAATAACCTATAATAAATATGCTTAAGAAGTTTGAAGTTAATTAAAGTCAAGACTAGGCTCAGTCTGTGTCTGGAAATCCACACCCAGTCTATACCATAAACCTGAGTTATAGCATATTAAAATTTTAAGTTAATAGATGCCATGTGGGGCAGCTTTGAAGAGGTAGATGCTATAATAAACACTTAACTAATGCTGTTCTGTCAGTGCCAGAGCACTAGTTAGGTGTATGCTTTCAGACTGATTAAGATAGCAATAAGAATCCAATGTTTTCATTCTGGCGGAACCAGTGTATCAGTAATCTGACTTTTTTTGTGAGGTAGTGGATATGTTGGTTTGTATAGTGAGATGTGAAGTGATATGTTTTGGTGGAAAAACGCTATCAAGCAGTGACGGCTGGTTGCGAAATTGAATTCTACTCCCTATCAGCAACTTGGCATTAATATTATGTTTGAACCTTACAGCAGTAGGTCTAACCATAGACATAAAACTTACCGATCATCCCATTGTGTATTTCACACATTAATCTGACAATGTTTCCTTAGTCTATTTACTTCTAGTTTATCTCTCAAACTGAGAATGTAGATCAACTTTGTTCATGATTATTACCCAATATTGTATTGCATGTATGTTTCTCAATCACTGCTGATGATGTGCTATGAGTGTTTCAGAGGAGATGGCTTAAATAAATTATCCCAGGTGCACAGAAAAGATGACACTTGACACGACTGCCAAAAAATAATCTTTGTGAATCTACAGTCTCGGCTACAATGAAATCAGCCCCCAGCCTCTACTTCATATTGTTCTCTGATTTTTACTTACAACTTGGGGGTGCTGTTGTTCTTGGTTCCACAAAAGTAAAAAAGTAAAATAAAATAAAATAAAAATCCACTTTAAGCCATTTGTTAACAGCAAATAAGATGTCAAGTGTTAAGAATTGAGCCTTAGTTTTTCTGTATTGTTTCCTTCAAAAAGAGGAAGAGTCTGTTATGAAGGCCTCAGAGTCCAAGGCCATGCACCTACATTGCCTTGCTTTAGAGGTAACAGGTAACATTGTTCTTCTATCATTTCAGAATTATAGAGAAAAACAAATGTGCTTGGTTCCCTGTAGCTCATATTATCTTTGGTACAAGCTTTATTGTTTATAAATGATGTGTCAGCATTTGATTTCCTCTCTGCAATATTTTATCATTGTGTCAGCACTCACTAATGAAAACATGAATGTTATGAAGAACCTGTGAGAGACCTTTTTACCCTTCATTGCATTACATCATAAATGACATGGTTTCCTCTTGATAGACCTGGCAGCGGGTGTGTGTGTGTGTGTGTAAGAAAAAGAGAATGTAGCAGTACACAACATCAATAAAAAAAACCTCTGTGCATGAAAGTCCAACACATTCCCTGTTTGGGCTGGCGGCAGATCCAACCTGATCAAAATGGCCTCAATATGTCGTGCTAATGAACCATGCCATTCAGCAGTACACCACGACACCCTACCAGGGCAGAAATATGAGAATGCCAAGCAGTTTGTGTGTGTGTGTGTGTGTGTGTGGGTGGGTGGGTGTGTGTGCATAGATTGGTAACTGAATAGAGAAGAGAACAGGACCCAGCAGACAGGAAACAGACTGAAAATGAACCCATGGCCCATTGAACTTTGACCTTTCTGCAACACACCCATCCCCATGTCACTAAGAGGACAACAGTGACACATGCTTTTTGTGATTATGTTAAGTTGCACACACCCAGCATGCCTGATGCATTTCCACAATACATTTCCCCAATTTACATTTTCAATACATTTTCAGACCTATTAAGCATAAGGTCCCTTTGGATAGTTAAAGGTTCTATCTTTCAGAAAAGGTTCCTTAAGGGTTTTTTTTTGGATGGCCAATAGTTCTAACCTTCTTAGTGGATTCTACTTGTAATCATTTTCCAAGTGGAAACACCTAAAAAAGGGTTTCCTCAAGGGCATTTTTTTGATAGTTAAAGTTCTAGCTTTCAAAAAAAGAGTCCCTTAGGAGTTCTTTGGATCGCTAATGGTTCTACCTTTCAAAAAGTGTTCCTCTATGTTCTTTTGGATAGCTAAAGGTTGTTGATATCAAAAAAGGTTCCTTCAGTGCTTTTGGGAGAGTTAAGGGTTATAGCTTTTCAAAAATTTTTACTCAAGGTCCTTCTTAAAATTTAGGGCTCTAGCTTTCAAAAAGGGTTCCTTAAGGGCTGTTTGAATAGGAAATGTTTCAAATTTTAACACAAGGTGTTTACAAAGTTCACTAAAGAGTTAATATTTCTAGCATTGAAAAGGGGTTTTCTCAATGACTCTTTGGATAATTTGTGATGGGTTTTAATGGTTCTAACTTTCAAAAGGAGTTCTACTTGGAACCCCTTTTGTAAGGGAACAACTCTTTAAGGAACCTTTAAGGGTTATTGAAGGTATAAACCGAAAAACCTTTAAGCGTGCAAAATATATATTTTTCCCTAAGAGTGTAACTGTTTAAAATTAAAACAAACAAAACCAAACAAACAAGCAAACAAATATAATTAATTTAAATAGTTACAATAATAAAAATTTAATCAAATGATTACTTTACAAACTGGAGCTTTACAAGTTGCTCTGTTGTCCAAGGGTTGTTTCAAAGTATAATGATTTTAAAAGGTTATACTTGGTTATAGTTTCTTCAAAAGCAAATCCTTTGTAATTGAGTTCTGCATAGATTCTTTAAGGGTTCGTCCAGACAGACAAAACAAAAAAGATTTTAAGTTGCTTGATGGAAGCTTATTTTTCCTAAGAGTGCATGCAACATAGTTTGAATAATGTAAATGTTCTACCACTTTCTACTGAAGCCCAGCAATATATTAGCGTGTAAATGGTGAAAAAAATACTCAAACCTTCCCAACATTTATCCAACTGTGAGCAAAACCTTTGCAGGTGTGTTTATCTGTCAAATGATCCAGTCAATCCCTGTGAGACCACCAGAACTGGAGCCACTACATCAGCACTTCAAAAGCCAAGGCTGCTTTCCCTCTGCCAGAACACTCATGTCTCCTCCACGGATAAAGTTTAAAACACATTCAGAACAAACATCATCATGGAGGACCTCATTTAGCAGAGAACACACAGACACACTAGTGTGAACTTTTACACTCTTCACTCTTGAGTACATTTGTTCATGTTACAAATGTTTTGTTTATACACATATGTCCTAGGGTTCCCGGTGAAACCTTAGGAATTCAAGAGAAACAGTGGTTTCAGACTGTCACTGATATAAAACAGTTTGTGTACATGATTGAAAAGGAGTTTATATTGTGTTTTGTCCTATTTAGCTGGCATGAGTTAACAAACCTCTATACAGACATGTGTCCTAGTACACACACCTACAGAAATCATTTCAATAAGAATACACAGCACTTTATTAGGCATTTTAATGGGTCTGGAGGTGAGAATCAGGTTTCATCCTGTGATGGTTCACTTCACAGCTGGTTTTAGCCAGATTATGTCGCTAAAATGATGTGACTGTCAGCATTCCAGTAATGTATTTTGATATTACCAAAAAGTGTTCCTAACAAGGAAACCAAACGAGTCACCTTTATTTAATCTTCAGGCTTCTGTAGACAGTACATCAAAGCCATTTAGGACAGGTGAGTCATATCACACTATATAGACTTATGCATATTCCCGGTCACAGCAATCACTCCCAGACCTCTCCACTTTCTCCAGGCTAATCAGATGAAAAATGCCAAGATCTCAGGAATATGATTGATTATAGGGACTTGCTTTAAAGTGTAAGACCTCTGGTGATAAAGTAGAAAGTTCATCTGGTTTAGTGGATGACTTGTCAGAGGGATGAATCTGGAAACATTTCTCCTGGTGGACAGTGACACTTTATTTCCTCCTGATGTCTGTTGGGACTTACAGGCCAAGCCCTGTCCCCGGAGGAAGATGGATGGTGGTGTTGGATATCCCTGCCCCGGAGTGAAATATGTGATGCTGCGACTGCAAACATAGGCACAGACATTAGGTCATGCAGTGCTCCTGAACCCTGCAGTGATAGAGTTATAGAGGGCAAGAGGTAGCCAGGGCTCACACTGAGTGAGATACGCTAACACAGACTTATTACGACAGATCGGATGTACAGGGTTCAGTCATGTATTGACATTATAAAGCTGCACACATATTTCCTTTGCATTGAGATCATTGAGTTAGTCATTGTTTTCTAACAGTACAGTGTGGACTCATTCTCTGGGGATGTTAGGGAGTGGTGGTTTATTGCTATGACATCTGATTCATAAGATGTGCAGAAATACCCTGTGTGATCATTAGTTTGAGAAATAAACAGCAACACAATAACAAACCTACTAATACCCGGTTAAGGCCCTTTCTTTGGAAACTGAGGTAATTTTTGCCACTACATTTAGTCAAGCATGGAATCTGTTTTTCAGCTTTGGTGTGGTCTATGGAGCTGATCATTGATTCGTTTCAAAATGGTGGTCTTCAGGTGAAAACGTATCATTTGTGATTCCAGGACCAGGAATAATAATAATAAAAAAACATTATTGGTCAGGAAAAGGCATGCTGGGGTTTGCAGTGCCATCAAAAATTCCTTTAATTTAGGGAACAAAGACAGCAAACACAAGGGCACTTAATTATTTTACAAGCAGCAGGCTAGCTTCACCCAAGTTTTTGATATTAAATAAGACATCAATTCAATAAACATTATTAAGACCCATAAAGGTATATGGCTACACCCTTAAAATAGGTATCTCAAGATTTTAGCTTCCTAAAGTGTTTTTTTTTGTTTTTTTTTAAACCTTTTCTGAATGGGAAACCTTCATAAAGCCTACAAGAATTCTCAACCTACACTCTTTTCCTGAGTGTGTTGTCTCATATTTTGAAAATATATAAATTCATGCAGTTGTAGTTTGGAATAAATTAATTTACTGTATATAAATGATCCTGTTCCGATCATGTTCACAAAACAAGACTAACATTGATTGTGAGTGCAGATTTGATGACAGAGTGTACTTGAGGACTCAACATGACACTGTACCCTTAGGGCGGGTGTACACGGTGCAAGTTCTGACAGTCTTGAGGTCGTGAGCTCCTGCACAAGTTACGAGGCAGTTTATTTGAAAATCGTACAGATGCAGTGGTACATGACACGATTTTACGACCTGGCGAATTCCGACGTAGTTGCCTGAAGTTTTGAAGCATTTATTAATAGAGTGCTGCAGGGATGATGTATTTTTGTAGGCCAACCCAGTAGTTAGCATCACCCTAGTTCCCTCAACACAAATCTAATAGGTTTTTTTCACTCTTTTTTTAGATTATTGCAGAAAATAAGCTCTGTGAGCAACAAAGGTTTATGATTCTTACACGTTTGGTTCGTCAAGATAATCTTCACAAATGAACACAACTTTTATGAATTTTGAAGCCAAAATACAATCGGCAGAAGTAAAAAGCTAAAGTTAGGCTATAACCGAACTACACCACGGTCGCATGACTTCAACATCTACACCACTAAGCTCCTGGCAACTCTTTATCTTTATTTAAAAAACACTACAATTGGAAAATACTATAAATTGATAAATCTAAAAGGTGGACAGTTTGAGTTGGAATAGTTTGCAAAAGTGTGAGTATAAACACAACAAGGAACAGTTTTCCTGTTTGGCTTTATTACATTTAATGTCCCATCTTCGTCTTTCTTCTTCAGTGATTTGCCTTGCCTCTTGAAAGGTGAACTTCACGGAGATTGCCAAATCAGCTCATTGAACCGCACACACCATACGAATTCAAGCCGACAGCGGGAAAATTTTTTCAACATGTTTAAAAATGTTCACAAGGTCATAATCTGCTCGTGAGCAGCTCGGCTCTGCTCATAATTCCTCTCACATGATGCAAGCAGCGACCACACGAGCACCAACGATTTCCACGCAATTTCGCTCAACAGGATAGAATACGGTCGGAAGCTTGCAGGACAGGCAACACTCACACCGTGTATACCTGCCCTTATCCGTTAGTAAAATCTGAGACAAATCGATTGACGGTCATTAGTTGGCCAGATGAATTTTATGGTATGTTTTCGTATCAGTGTGCTATTGCTTGTACCTCATCTTTCTATATCTCACAAAAGCAGAAACGTTCAGAGAAGTATCACTCCCATGCCCTTACACCATGACAGTGGGCCTCGCAGAATGTCATTTACACCAGCTCCTTATCTGAGACTGCCTAAGGGACAGTACAAGCTCTCTGCGCCTCTTGTGCTTAAGCTCTCATTTTAACGAAGCGTGGAAGAGTTATTGATCAATTAGAATGCCAAGCTGACAGATATTGCCTAGGAGGTAATTGGTGGATGTCTTGGTAACACAAAGGTACAATGAGGTCAACTCACAAAAAAGGCTTTCTTACAGGAACACTACATTGCTGCTAAAGGGCACGCAGATGCTCTCAACTGTCCTTGCATGTGGTCAAAGTCCTTTCAAATGCCCCCCTAAAGAAGAACATTATACTATTATATCACAGCACTGTTAAATTCTTAATTCTGATTGGTCAGGTTACTTTTCTCTAAGAGCAGCTCTGACAGTAGTGCTGGCTGTTATTCAAATCCAGGTTTATATGAATGCACTCATTCTAATACTTAATCGTTTCCATAGTCACATTGAAAACAGGGACTTGTTCGGTGGACACTCCACATAAACTGATTTAAAAATGTGTGTAATTATTGATATGGTGAAGTTTTCTGTGAGGATTTATGGAAAACTTTATCATTTATGGAAGGAGTCTCTAGTGTCAGTGCTTCATAACAGTCAGAGATAAAGCTGTAACTTCACATGTTCTACCACAGGAAAGTGTTCAGGACAGAGGGCATTGCTGTTTTCTGGAAACATGGCAAGCAGCCAAGAAGAGAGAAGCCAATGAGGGGGGAAAACTGTTTAGCTGTTAGAATATAAATGATAGCTTGCTAATGTTAGTGTTCCATAACATTAAAAGTAACTATAAATGGATAAAATAATTATAATGTGTCATTTGGTAATTCATAGAAACAATTTAATTGCTAGCAGTTTCTCTCTTAAGCAATTTCTGTATGTAACATGACGTAACATGACGAGCTGTTTTTTTTTTTTAATCTTATTAACTTTATTAGATGAAAAAGAGAGCCTGTTGAGAGAACAACTGTTTATAGCTGCTATAATCTAAATGGTAACAAGAAGTAACTTGCAACTTAATGTTTCACAACAATAAATGTAACTGTAAATGGAAAAAAAAAATGAAGTGTTGTTCTTCAATTTAAAAAAAATGTTGGCTGAAATATCAAATTACTGTGGTCTAAGAGGAACAAAAGACTTCAAGATGTGCTGTTATTGGAAAATAATTAGCTTCAGGGTGGGTTTCACATCGGGCTGTATTGCACCACCCCATTGTAGATTGTTTTCCTATAACAGCATTCCCCATCATGTTTTATTCCTTACTAAAATGCCACTTTCAGGAAGTAGATTTCCTGTCAATTATCTAGCAGTTTCTAACAACAATATGCAAAGTCAAGAAACATTGTATGTTTGGGATCTTGTTCTACATCGTAGGCTTGAAAGGTCTCACATTAATATTGTCAACAAGGTTATTTAGTGTGGAAGAACAGGACATATGGTAATGTGTGTAGTGTGAATGGCGTATTTGAAGTAAAGCCCAAAGGCCATTGCAGCGCACTAACCCCTGGGTGCTACTACGCAGGTGCACTGGGTCTAATACTGACTGAGCCTCTTAAATGCTTTAGGGCTTCCTGTGACCTTTCACCCTTCATTTTAACCTCATATCCATGTATGCAGACACACACACACACACACACAAACACACACACGTCATGGGCATGATGAGCCTCCAGGATACAATGGTTAAACTCAGCACAACAGGAAGTGCTTCATCATGCTTAAGAGTCTGATATTCCCAGGGTGAGTATAAATTATACATTAAAATAAAACCAAAATGACTCCACATACATGGAAATATTAAGACTCACTGAAATACTGACTTGTGAAATGAGTGTCTCATAGTAAGTACCTTAAGGTAATTCCACGGAGAACGGTGTATTTGTATTATTTTTCAAATAGTGGTGTCAGTTATAGCCAGAGGTTAAACTGTGATTTAGGTGTGGAAGTTGTATTTATTTCGCGGGTGTCAACAGTGTGGGAACAATATTGTACAATATATGTCTTATTGCATGAGTTTTTGTTTTAGCACTGATGTCATGGAAACGTAATGGAAATGCGAGATTAGCAGACACTGTTAGTTAGCTAAGTAGTTGTAAATGTTCCTATGTCTATTTAGCAGTAAACATCATAACTACGTACACATGTTGGATATTGGTTTAAGTCACAGTGTCTTATTCAGTTAACCATCTTAAAGGATATCATGTATACTTTCATTCAGTAATGACAGAGAAACTGAGAGGAAATGTGTGTAGCTTTGAGAATGAGAAATGTCTGGACCTGTATATGGATCTATGGTATTTCAGAGTTTAACAAAAATACATTTTACACAAAATACTACAAATATCTATGAATGAATACCGCTTTATACTTATTTTTCATTTTTTATTTTAGTAATTATCACTTTAAAGTCATATGCATAATTCTTCATTGTCTTGAGTACTAACGTTAATTAGCTATTTAAACAAACCTGACATGATTTCTGAGAAGATTTTTAAGTTCATAAACATTCATAAACCTCACTGCTTATTCTGTCCAGCTAGCTAACACAAGCTAACTTGACAGGATTTCCTAGAGTCTTATAAAGTCATATTTATAATGGTTGTTTATTTTCCACTTCTAATAGTTAGCAGTGATATGGTTTTCATGGCAGGTAGCATGGGGCTTTATAGCTCCACGGACCCTGGTTCGATCCTGAGCTCAGGCTACTGTCTGTGTAGAGTTTCACAGCATGTGGGTTTCCTTTAGGTTCTTTGGTTTCCTCCCACATCTTAAAAACATGCCAGAAGGTGGATTGGTTATGCTAAATTGTGCCTAGGTGTGAATGGTGTCCAGTCCAGGTTGTATTTCTGCCTTGTATATCTAGTGTCCCAGATCCCCTGCAACCCTGACTAGGATAAAGCGCTTACTGAAGATGAATAAACATTATCTCTCAAATCAGAGGATATGTTAGACTCTAACATATCCTCTGATTTGGATAACAGTTAGAGCAATCCAGAGAAACATTAGCGGCATGAATTACAGAATGACAGACCACTAAGCAGTCATGAAGTACACTGAAATATGAGTAAAGATGAAGTGAATTCAGGGAGATTAGTATACTACTGCACAGCAGTAACTGTAACCACAGCAGAATTAATAATGCTTCAGTTAATGATATATCACACGGATACTTCTCTGGAGCTGTGCCTAGTTCCTGTAAAACTAAAATGAAAATGTAATTTAAAGTATGACCATGCTGTGTCCTTGTTTGGAAACAAATATCCAAATCATATAGACAACCATAGCACTGTTTAAAAAGGAGCCCTGGATCAGTTAATTGTTTTTAGGTTTCACCACCATATGGCTTTGATTATATTCAGTTTATTAAACCTAATCAGCACACATTTCATCAATGGTAAATTCCATTCAGAAACTGAATCTGCCTTTGTTTCTAAGTATTATGGTCCATCTGGAGTTTACCACTGGTCTGGCAGTAAAGTTATTGGTGTCAATGAGTCAAATGGCCAAGTGGCCCTTCCCTTCACAGGGTGCCTAAGTTTGGTCCTCCTTAATGAGGCTGGATACACCAACTTTCTTCACACGTGTTTTAAACAAACACACAAATACATATGCACACGTTTTTGCCGGAGTGTTCAGATGTCGTTAATGACAGGTCAGGTTGGGCAAGGGTGAGGTCAAGTCTGGATATGAAAATATTATAGAGGAACAAAATAACAGGGTTGGTTTCCTCTAATGAATGACATTAACACGGTTTGCTTGCGTGCTGGCACACGACCATGCTATTTGGGTACCTTAATTGGCCACTTTGGCTGTCCTATATGTTTTAGTAAAACACTTTTATAACTTCTATAACTTTTCTTTGGAAGTGCTACTTTGTTATAACAAAATGAAACCTGCCTTCTAGAAGCCTAACAGCTGTATACGCCATTCAGGGTGAATTCACTGTTCATGACTTGTTTGATTAGTTTCAAAATAACATATTATGTGAAGGGAATCATAAACATTTGATATGTTTTACAAAGGGACCTTTTATTACACTCACTAAAATATATTATACCTACCAGAATTGAAGCTACATTAAAAACAGCCACCACTAACCATCGGCCACTGGCACACCTTGGATGGAGAAAGCTGAAATGACAGAAATGGAAAGTGAAAGGTACGTTAGTGATTATGAGACTTTGGCATATGGCGCGGAAGCTGTAACAGGCCTAATCTAATGAGCCTGATCACAAAGCTGTAGTTGTAGTTGTAGCTGAATACCATTCCTACCTTCACCCTTTTGTTAATGAGAACCAGCTACCTGGACCACAGTGAATCAAGCCATTCCAGTCCATTTCACCTTCACACAGAATGCCATTGTGGCAGCACATGTTTTATTTCACACTGATGCTTGGCTCATACCATACCACAATGGTGGCATTATTTCTTAATTGCAGGGAAAAGCTTTTTTACTGCACCATTGGCTATAGTCAGACTGAAGCAATGCTACACTGCTGTAGACAGCCTGCTGCTGCATCAGCTTTGTCACCTCTTTATGACACACACACACACACACACACACACACACACACACACACACACCTCCAGTAAACCAGTCCTAAATTACCTCAAAGAATACAAACACATACACACATAGGCATATCAACAACCAAAACATAAATGCTGCTTATTTCCTTGTATATTTTCCTGATTTATAAATTTAGTTGATAAAACCAATATTGATAAGACTAATACTCTTCATATATAAATTGTATCATCGACTACAGTACATGCAGGACTCATCGACTACAGTACATGATATCATCAAAAGATTCTGAGAATCTGGAGAAATGTTTGTGCACAAGGGACAAGGGTGAATATCAATATTGCATGCCCGTGATCTTCGGGCCCTCAGGCGGCACTGCATTAAAAACAGGCATGATTCTGTAATGGAAATCACTGCAGGGGCTCAGAAACATCTCCAGAACTCATTGTCTGTGAACACAGTTTGACATGCCAGCCACAAATTCTGGTTAAAGCTCTAACATGCAAAGAAGAAGCCATATGTGAACATGATCCAGAAATGCCGCCATCTTCTCTGGGCCAAAGCTCATTTAAAATGGACTGAGGCAAAGTGGAAAACTGTTCTGTGGTCAGACGAATTGAAATTTGAAATTCTTTTTGGAAACATGGATGCCGCATCCTCTAAACTAAAGAGGACTAAAGAGAAGAGGGACCATCTGCCTTGTTATCAGTGCTCAGTTCAAATGCATTAATGCCTATGGAATGGGCAACTTGCACATCTGGAAAGGCACCATCAATGCTGAAAGGTATAAAGAACAACAGGTTTTAGAGTAACATATGCTTCCATCCAGATTCCATCCCATCTTTATTTCTGAGAGACTCTGCCTCTCTAAGATACTCTTTTTTTATACCCAGTCATCTTACTGACCTGTTGCCAATTAACCTCCAGCTGTTTCATTTTAGTAACACTTACTTTTCCAGCCTGTTGTTGCCCCGTCCCAACTTTTTCGAGACATGTTGCGTCCATCAAATTCAAAATTACCTTATTTTTTCCTTAAAATGGTACATTTCCTCAGCTTAAACATTTGATATGTTTTCTACTGTGAATAAAATTTGGGTTTATGAAATTTGCAAATCATTGTATTCTGTTTCTATTTACATTTTACACAGTGTCCCAACTTTTTTGGAATTGGGGTTGTACATGAACTTCTTTTGTGAGACGTGATGATGTTTGACGCATGAATGCATATTCCTGCCAATTCTGATGTTATCACATTACAACTCAGAAACATCACACTTTAGACATTTTTATCCTCAAATAATCTTGATTTTATTTTTTAAAAAAAATCATATGCACTGTAGCTTTAAATGCCAAAAAAGCACCCAAGGTCATAACTGATCTCTGCTTAGTAGTCACATGAGTTCTTTAACGGTAAATTTGCAAATGGAACCATAGCAAGATCCACACAGACACAACAAATTCCTTCAAAGTATATAAAAGCAAAACAAAAGCTTTAGTAAGCTTTGACGGAGTTTGTTATGTCTGTTATTTTGGTACTTGCTAAGGTTATATTAGCAAATTAACATGAAAAATTCCACACAAAGTCAAATAGAGTGGTAATGCTTGTAATACTGTCTTCTGTGAATGTTTGATGTCTGTGCTATGATTAAGTAACCACATTTTCCCACATGTATGTACACATAGAATATTATGATCATAGTGCAGTAGAGCAGGATCAGTTCCATGTTATGGTATTACCCGCAATTGGATCAGGTAAACTAAGCTTAACGATGTGTTTTACATGCTCTGGTTATGTAAATAAATAAATAAATAAATAAATAAATAACTTTTGTAAGCTGATATTTGTCTACCATTTTTGCCATGTTGCACTTCTACACTGCGAGAGCCTTAGCGAGTGCACTTTTGACACAATGGCTTTTGTACATATGCTTTTCTTTATTTTTCTTTCTTACTGCCAATTTCTCATGGAGAATGCAATAAAAATATGGTAATTACTGTTTATTTTGGCCAGAGCTTGAAACATTTCATCAGTTTAAGAAAGTGGTGATAAGCAGCAGCAATCATATTACTGTACTCCTGTAATTAAGCTTTATATACTGTAACATTTACTGTACAGTATATGCGATGTGTGAGGTCAGACTTCAGGTTAGAAACATCCTTGGGTTCTTATTACTGAGAAGATAAAACTATAGATGGAAAAACTGCGAGAGAACTTGGCAGAAAAAGCATTTTGTTCAAAATATTTAATGGTTAGGCAGAATAAAATGGGCCATCTCCTTGCCTGTCCCCCTCTGACCGGCTGAGTTTACTTAACCAGGGACAGGGAGCTTATCACTGGCCTACACTTTCCACTCCAGTGAGTGCAATTACAAACAGCGGTCATTAGAGCCTCTCACAGGATACAGCCGCAACTCGAACTGATTCATATGAGGAATGTAGAACACACACACTCAACTCATGTCCAGCATATGCACGTACGACTGGATGCATAGAAGAACAGAGTCCCTGGGATACATGTGTTAAGATGAGAGCTTTGATTATTTTATTCATCATAATAAGCTAGTACCAAAACTTTAGAAGCTCATCAGTCTGAATGCGGAATCAGTTTCGAATGCTTGTACAAATAAATGCCTGAGTTTTACTCTGTTGGTCACTGACATTTTGATGATTATAGTCCAAAACATACAAATGCGGTTATCGATGTATGTCTAAAGATCTGGTTACGTATGCACTCATCCCACAGTCTTGCAGAAACCTGAGTGTGCTTATGTCTTCAAAGGCATCTCTATGAATGGCGGGCAGCTTTATGGACAAGCCATGAGGTTTTCCTTATTATAATTTCCCTTTAGAGCAAACGATGGCTGATAAGAGGAGAAAAGTTTCCAGCATTCAGATTAAACTAGACCACAGGCGTTGGGAATGTCACACTGTATCCTGCTCGCTCTCTCTCTCGCTCTACAGTGGCATGAATTGAAGGCACATTTTCAGTACAGTGATTTTATCTTCCTGAGTTATTTGTAGACTTGACCCTTAATGAGTCCTGGATACTGAGATCATGGTATAGCTTCCTGTTAATGCCATTCCACAACAAGGAAGGAGAGTTGCTTGAAGGAAATGATGTGGCTGCATTCCAAGCTCACAGTGACAAGAAAAAAAATGGTAATACTAAAACTGGTAATACTAATATGGAGGAATTGGTAGAAAATATGTGGCACCAGTGTGAAAAGCTTGTAGAATAATGCTTTGAGTAGGTAGCGCTGGTGCTAAAAAAGCTGCACAAATGTAAATATTTGATCACGGACATAAAAAGTCCATTATAATACTTCCAATCCAGTAATATCCAATCCAATCCAATACAACACAATACACTAATACAACATTACTAATCCACATAAAGTGTACAATCAGTTAATACAATAATTTTTCGCCTGCCTCAATTCTTATTTCCCCAAACCAACCATGATTCTAACGTTAATGCTAGTATTATTATGGATGTTTCATCTGACTTGTTAAGCTGAGTAGATTCCATTCAACCATCCATCCATTTTCTGTACTGCTTATCCTACACAGGGTCGTGGGGAATCTGGACAAGACGGGGGCCTGGACCCTGGACGAGGTGCAAACCCATCGCAGGGCATAAGTAGATTTCTGATCTAGATATTATAAATTATATAATAATACACTTTTAAATAATGATCATAATAGTTCAATAATTGGAATATGTCCATAAATTTTTTTGTATTATTATTATTTTGTATTTTTTATTTATTTATTTTACAGTTAAAGAGGAGAGGAGAGGAGAGAAGTGAGACAATTAGTTCTCGTCTTGTATACCAAACAAAGCCAGGTCCATTAAAAAAGTTTTATACACTATCTTCCTTTTCCTCTCTGTACTAAACAGAAGTGGTTATCAGTTAATCAGACATACATCAGGCCACAGAGGACCCAGAGGACTGAATGTAAGAGACGGCTAACAATGGTCATCAGTCTCAGTCTGAACAGGAAACATTGAGAGCACGCTTCTCACCACCACTTCCTCTTTTACAGCTCTCTTCTCTCCATCGTTCCCAGGCTGGGGCTCTCTAACAAAATGACAAATGAACAGAAGGAATGAGACATGGATATGAGCTCTGACACCTGTCATGATGCTGCTTTGTTGACGCTGTGCATGTTCAAACTGGTAAAGACAGAGTTAAGAATGCTAATAAACTTTCACAGACCTGCAAAAACACATGACTGACTCATGCACGCATGCTGATACAATTTCACAATGAATGGTTTGAGTTTTTTTTTTTTTTTTAAGCTATCACACTCAATATTCGCCAGTTTATTGAAGTATTTTTTTTTAGTATTGGATTTTTACATTTAAATTTATGTATGCAAATGAGGCTTGGTCTAATTTAATATGCACAAATGTGCATGCTTAATTAAACCATAATGATTTAATGTTGTTAGAATTAAAATATTTATTTCACTGTGAATAGGCTCTTAGGATAAATACTGTAGCTTTACTGAAAAGATTGTTTAATCAAGAAAATTCCAAGCCCTGCTATAAACATATTTTAAACCATTTTCCAGCATAAAATCTAACATAAATCCAAATCGAATACAAGTCATGCATGGACCAAAAACAGCTAAAAAAAATTTCTGTTGCGGTTTAATTTTTTTTTTTATTACTACAGTTTAAGAAAGACACATTATAGATTTTATATGTTGATTATAGATTTTTATAGATTTTTATGGTCATTTCCACCTGTAGTGTCTTGCCTTAATACATTTATATGGTTTGCATTGGATGTATGCCTATTTGCCTTAAAAAAAAAAAATAAAATAATTACCGTACTTCAAATAATAAACAAATAAACCTACAAAGGTAAAGAGAACCTTCCTGAGAACACAATCATCTTCATCAGAACATTACACTTAGCAGCAAGGTCTTCCTGGTAAAACATAAATGCCCTCAGTGAATTAGATAATCAATTCACAGCACACATGCCTTTTATATGATTCTTAGGGGGAAAAATCTTCCTGTATCCGATGCCAAAACAGACAATGAAGTCAAAAATACTGTGAGGACAGAGTTAGAGGAATTGTAACATAAAAAAAGAGAGAGAGATCAGGGGAAGGATAGGAGGAGGAGAAAACACCCAGCTAATGGGCAGATCCAACTATCTCAGCAGGGAGAAATTGGCTCTTTGCTCTGATGCCAGGCAGATCTCATGGAAGAAGAAAGGTCAGGAATGGCGACAGTTTCACAGCTCTGTCATTTCCTCTACTCACACATTACACTGGGTAGCTTTGAGGATCTGGGCAATCCAAGGACGCAGTGTTATCTAAAGCACACAGTAGTCATATTTAAATAAAAGTAAAGATATCATACTAGGCAGTGACACAAGTTAATACACCCCATGAGACAACTATTTATCTAAGATGTACTATATCTATTATTACATATACTTAAGTATCAAAAGAACTTATATACAGTACATATGCTGTAGGATTTTACATGCTGTTTTACATTTAACAAAAAAGCATTGTTATAAGAACAAGTCATCTGCCAAACAGTTTTTTTGTCCAACAGTAACGTGCTGATATATATTTAAAACAAACATAATATGCGCTTTATTATAGAAGATTGTAGAAGACATTCATGAATAAGCCATTTTGAAGGTTCATCCCACTATTCCTGCTTTAGCTGGTAGGTTCATGCAGCATATATATATATATATATATATATATATATATATATATATATATATATATATATATATATAAATTACTATATTTTTATACACAGTACATGTTATAGACACATTTAATCACTGATGAAATAAGTCCAACCTTTCAAGATATAAAGAACTGAAATGACTTACTCATACCATTTATATAGCATGGGCTGCTCATAACCATGAAAACTTTAGCTATCCTATTAAGTGGGGAGGAAGCTAACTGCTAGCAATCACTGAATTTTGTTTAGTAAATGTTTGCGTGACTTTGTTGATTTTAATTACACAAAAGCCTGAAGATGGAGACTGAATCTGCTATGAAGCACACTTCACTTTACTTCAAATATCGTATTTAAACTGAAGTTTAAATATTCTCAAAACATATTTACAGTAAGTACAGTAGTTACTATACAGCTAAAGTCCAGACTATCAGAATAAATGAGTGGAAGCTGCAGTTGTGTGTGTACAGACAGGTCCCACTTGGCTCTACATACAGTAGCAAACAGTTAGGCAGATTGAGTTAACACATGGAGTCCTAGTGTAAACATGCATTATGCAGCTTTGTCTGAGGGAGATGTCGGGCACAGAACACATACAGCACAAAACACACACACACACACACACACACACACACAGAGAGAGAGAGAGAGAGAGAGAGAAGAATATAGGAAAATAGATTAAAGATCAAGTATTATTCAAGTACGGGAGGTGGGGATGAATTATCCTGCCTCTCCTGCATCTAGTGTTATCAGGAGAGGCTCCAGATCCACCACAGCCCTGACCAGGATAACGCAGTTATTGAATGAATGTGTCATCTACTCTCATATTCTAATGGGAATTAATGCTTTAAGAAACGCAAACACACTTAAACACAAATACACTGGTGAAGCAGTTACTGTAAGAATGGAAGTTACTGTAAGCATAAATTTGTACTACTGTTGTCTGACAGTATTATCAACAGTGAGACAGCTATATGCTGTGGACTATAAGCCTATTTGAAGTAATCGAGATTAGACTTTAGATCTAGATTTTTTTCCTGAAAAATCACAGAGCTTTTCTCAGTCAGATAGATTTTCTAATTCTAGCATATTCAATTCGAACCCATTTCTTGAACTTTAACACAAAATGTTAACACAGGGGGTTCAAAAAATGTTGACAGGCAGTGTACAGGAAATATATAATAATATATAATAAACTTTGATACATACACTTTAATATTTATAGTAGGCACAGGCCCACCAAACCTCTATAGGTAAAGGTTGGAAAAACCTTGTGCGGTCGTTTTCCAGACTTCAACTGTCCAGTTTTGATGAGTCTGTGCCCAATGTAGCCTCAGATTTCTGTTCTTGGCTGACAGGTATGGAATCTAGTGGAGTCTTTCCTGCTGTTATAACCCATCTGCCTCAAGGTTTAATGTATTGTTCATTCTGAGATGCTTTTCTGCTCGCAGTTGTAAGAAGTGGTTATTTGAGTTACTGCAGCCTTCCTGTCAGCTTGAACTAGTCTGAGCCATTCTCACCTCAACAAGGTGTTTCTGCCCACAGAACTGCTGCTCACTGGATGATAGGTTTTCACACCAGTCTGTGTAAACTCTAGAGACTGTTGTGCTTGAAAAATCCCAGGAGATCAGCAGTTTCTAAAATACTCAAACCAACCTGTCTGGCACCAACAACCTTGCCAGAGTCAAACTGAGTTCTCTCACTATGATCACAATCACATTTTTCCTCATTCTGATGTTTGACATGAACACTAACTAAAGCTCTTGACCTCTATCTACATGATTCTATGCATTACACTTTTGACCCATGGTTTGCCGATTGGATAACTGCATGAATGTAGAGCTGTTCCTAATAAAGTGGACAGTGAGTGTATATGGAATAAAGTTTTGTGATGTGTGTCTTTTTCCAATCAGGCTTTTCCAATAACATTCCAGTCATAGTCCTAATCCCAAACAGGGATGGAATGCAGGCAAATATGTTTTTAACAGGGGCAAATCCATAGTCATGGTCTGAGGTTTAAACCAGAGAACATAAGTACTATAGAAACCAAGGAAAACCAAGGAAATTGAGAACCAGGGATTAGTAATGAAAAACACGTGCATGACTTTAAAGAAATTTTAACAATACAGGCACTGTACGATATAGACTGGTGTAACATAACAAGAAGATGTAAGTGAGACAAATGAGACACAGATGAGAACATTGATCATAGGGTGCAGCCCGGAGGAGCCAGTGAAGGCGTGAGCTAAACAGGAGCCGAGGAAGAGCTCAAGATCATTTCTAAAGGTCCCTCAATGGTAGGACTTGAAGGTATCAGTTATTTAGAGTGAATGTTAGAGTCTTTTTGTAAAGTTGAAGCTGGTGTCCTGATGACATACAACAGCCGGCACTTATGTAACACATAAAAGGAACAGTGGACAAGCCATGAAAACATCCCTACACTTCCAACAGTTTATTTAGTCTGGTTTTGTAAAGTTTGACAACAAAAGGTGAAAATAGTCTCAATGAACTTACTAAATCAAGTGTGTTAGTACATTAGCTCCATGGATTTTCCAGACATTGCATACAAATATACTGTATGGTGGTCTATAAGGACAAAAGACAATAACAAAGCGAAAACGCAATGACAAAACGGAAAAAAATAAACAAATTGCACTTTTTTTAGCCTAGCTGAAAATAATTAAATGTGAAGTTACTTACGTTATTATAGTGAGGAGTAAGTGTTTCTTCTGAATAACTAGGCTTCACGGTACTTTACACTATATGTACTCTATTTAACATACTGTATGTATTGTACTTATGTAAATAGTTATATGTAATAAGAAGGTTCTACACCATCCATTTTCCATATAGCTTATCCTACACAGGGTCACAGGGAGCCTGGAGCCTATCCCAGGGAACTCAGGGCACAAGGTGGGGGACATCCTGGACAGGGAGCCAATCCATGACAGGGCACAATCGCACACACATTTGAACACTATGGACAATTTGGTCATGTCAATCAGCCTACAACACATGTCTTTGGACTGAGGAGGAAACCAGAGTATTCGGAGGAAACTGCCGAAGCATATGGAGAACATGCACACTCCACACACACAGGGCAGAATCGGGATTCAAACCCCCATCCCTGAGGTGCAAGGCAATCATGCTAACCACTAAGACACCATGCCCCCTGAGGCAAAGCTTCAGTGTTTGCAAAGTCATAGCTATGCCATGAACTGTTGCCAGCATATCTAAATTAAGATCATATGAATGCCCTTGAAAAAAAAAATTGTGTCCACCATTTCCAACTCTATTTTCCATGCTCTCCCAGACTGATGCACGCTGTAGCATGCCCCTTTCCATTTTGACGTAATACTTTACATTGTATTTCTGAATTTGCTGTTATGTCTTTGGTTTTACTGTCGTATTTCTGAATTTGTGCTTGGGGTTTGTTAATATGTTTTGCACTTACGGACCACTGTACAAATGCATGTGCAGTAAAGACACGGAACCTATATGAGAGAAATTCTGATTTGTTCCTTTAAGTTACAGTTTACTAATATTAAATGTAATGTTAATGAAGGTTAAATCTAGAACCCTTAAAGGTCCATTGGCTTGTCCCTCCTATAGGAACCCTTAAAAAGTTCTATGTTGACTCCGATTACAACAGAATGTTTACCTGTCAGAGAGGGTTTCCAGTAGAAGCCTTTTAGAAAGCTAAGAACCCTTAACTGTCTTAAGGAGCCTTAAGGAACCCTTAACTAAGAATATAGAACATTCATAAATGAACTTGCCCATTTTGATTATTTCAATAATCCCTATAAACGGCTCTTTGGGAGCTCTAGGAGTTAAGAATGGACTGTTAGACAGCACTATTGCGCTAGTGGTTTTGGGCTTAGGTAGATAACACCTGGTGCACATACACACTTTATTGCTTAAACACATGCACACACTGTCCATCTATTATTATAGAAACACAATCAGCGGTGCAGCTGGCTGGCATTACCCTCTGAGCAGATTTTCTCCCCTAAACATAGCCTGTAGCTCTAACCCACTTAATCACATTTCATTCGTCCCAGCTTTCTACATCTCCAGCTACACAGACCTTTCTCTTTACCCCAACTTTTGTTCCTTTTATTCTGCCCCTCATGCACTGCTATATCTTCTGAATAATCCTATTGATATTGGCAGGTGATTCTGAAAGCTGCAAGCATGCATAGACGCTCAGTCACTGAGGTCATGTCTGATTATTTCGGCAGTAATTGTGGGTAATTGTGGAGCAATAGATCTGCGCTCACCCCATTTACTCTCTGCTGGGTGCTTTACTGGTAGAGAAAGAAAACTCCCGTGAGTTTTTGCTTCGCTTTTTGAATTCACACTGAGCACACTGTTGAACAGAAAATGAGCAATTTTCCAACTTCAAGAACTGTGTTGAAAAAAAAAGCTTTTTATTTTTCTACATTTTAATTTGAGGTTATATTTGAGACTCGGTTTTTCACTGTCACGTATCGTGACGCAACGGAGATAAGGACGGATACAATCGCAGTTTGAACAGGTTTTATTGAGAGACACAGGCAGGTTAATCCAAATCGTGATCCAAAAACGTAATCCAAAACATGCAAGAGGTCAGGCGATAGGCAAACAGGCATAAACGGGGCAAGGCAGGAACTAAACAGACGAATCTAAACATGAAACATGACATGGACAAGAACTGTGACTATGACTATGACTAACTGTAGTAAGGAATCAATACTAAGGTTCTAATCTACTCTAATATTCCGCGCCGTGTGCTGGGAGGTGCGCGGTATATATACAAACATAATTAGCGCCGTAATAGTTGACGGCTGAGGGCAATTCAGACACACGTGAAACAACAACCAATGACAGAACGGGGAGGAGCCATAACAGAAACATAAACAAATGCACGTGTCGAAATGTCATGACTGTCAACAAGGGAAAAGCAGGTGCTCACACACCTTTCTTGTCCATGCGTGCTCACATGCTCTCCCGCGCGCTGCTTAAAGGGGAAACCGTGACAGTCATGTTTCCGAATGTTACCTATGTTTCCTAAGTTTTTATGTGGAAACAACATTATTGTGAATTGATGACATAAATGCTCCTACAAAAATTTAAGTTCTACATTTGAATATTTGTTTATAACATTATTTATCAGTAATAATGTTTATTCTGGAAAAAGACATTAAAAAATGAAGCAAAAAATTGTTTGGTTTGAATTATATTATCATTACAGGGGCCGCTGTGGTTCAGGTGGTAGAGTGCGTTGTCCACTAATCATAGGGTTGGCGGTTTGATTCCCGGCCCACGTAACTCCACATACCAAAGTGTCCTTGGGCAAGACACTGAATCCCACGGAACCTGCCTGATCCGTTTCGGATGTCCTACCTCTGGATGGAGTTCTCATCTACTCCAATTCCAGATTGCTGGGACTACGGTCGCTTCTAAGGCCAAACAGACTTCATATAAATCCATAATGAACTTTTTAACACTATCTGTTGTTACCCAGATGAGGACGGGTTCCCTTCTGAGTCTGGTTCCTCTCAAGGTTTCTTCCTCTTAACATCTTAGGGAGTTTTTCCGTGCCACCGTCGCCACTCAGTGGCTTGCTCAGTTGGGATAAATTCGCACCTTTAATATCTGTATACCGTGTTGATTATCTGTAAAGCTGCTTTGAGACAATGTCTATTGTAAAAAGCGCTCTACAAATAAAATTGAATTGAATTGAATTGAATTGAACCCCAAGTTGCTCGCGATGGCAAGTTAGTGCCTTACATGGCAGCTCTGCTACCATTGGTGTGTGAGTGTGTGTGTGAATGGGTGAATGAGACACAATGTAAAGTGCTTTGGATAGAAGTGCTATATAAGTGCGCCATTTTACCATTTTACCATTATTATTAATTGTTTTTATCCAGGCTGCAATTGGGGCCTCACATACAATAAGCAAGTAAAGATCTCCACGTGTGTGTGGGGTTCCTCTGAGTTCTCTGGTTTGCTCCAAAAAGGTGGATTGGCTGCCTCTAGTTGAGAATGAGTGTGTGAAACCATGTAAGCATAGTGCTTTGTGTAGGGTGTATTCCTTCACGCCCAGTGATCCCGGGACAGGCTCCGGATCCACCATGACCTTGATGAAGATAAAGTGCTTACTAAAGATGACCGAGTCAACGTATGTGTCATGATTCCCCCTTGAAGCAGCGTGCTCTAAGCGCGAATGCGCGAGCATCTGCTTTTCCAATGTTGACAGCAGTGACATTTCAACAGGTGCTTTTGTTATTGTTTATGTCATGTCTCCTCCCCGTCATGTCATTGGTTGTCATGTCACGTGTGTCCGGATTACCCTCAGCTGTTAGCAGTTGCGAGGGTAATCATGTCAGCATATATACCGCATGCCTCGCAACACTCAATGCGGAATATTAGACTAGAATAGAGTAGATGTGTTTAATGTGTTCCATAGTCATAGTCATAGTCATAGTCATAGTCAGAGTCATAGTCAGAGTCAGAGTCATAGTCAGAGTCATAGTCAGAGTCAGAGTCAGTGTCAGTTTCATGTTTAGGCTCGTTAGTTTAGTTTACTGATTTCTCCGCTACCAGTCCCTCGCTGTATGCCACGTTTCATGTTTTGTTTATCAACCCTGTTTTCCGTACCACGACCTTGATCTCTGCCTTGCCCAAGTTAATGCCTGTTTGCCGATCGTCTGACCTTGCATGTTTTGGATTACGTTTTGGATTACGATTTGGATTTGTCTGCCTGTCTTTCTTTAAATAAAACTCTCGTTCGAACTGCAATTGCATCCGCCTTATCTTCCTCTCCGTCACGAGACGTGACAGTATGAAAATTAATTCAGTTTATATATTTTATATTTCTATTTGAGTCACAATGGGGAAATTTCTGTTTAACGATGACCTTATATGTATTTTATTTCTTATACAGGAATTTGTACTTAGCCATCTAAAAATTTAAGGAATACTTATAATGGTGTTTCCATTTCACAATGTGAATTTACACAACAGCTGTACTGCACATCCAGTTCTACTTATGTGTGTTTATCATAAAACAATACCATATAATGACATTCTCTTGTATTTCAAACCGTTGTAAGTGACCATGAATCAGATCAGTGAAATATAGTGGTTCTTCTCTGGCCAGAGAATGTGAATGAAAAGTGCAGATGTTAGTAGAAGGTCTGTCCAGATAAAACCTGTAAAAAAAAAAATGTCCCTGTACAGAATGATGAATTGCATGAAAAAAACAGAAACTGTCTATTTAAATAAAGACGATTAGATTTAACCCTGAGCTCTGGTTACTATTTGTCTGTGCAGAGTTTCACATGTTCCATCCATGTGTGTGTGTTTATTTCTTCTGGGAATCCCTTCCCACTTGCCAAAAACATGCCAATAAATGGATTGATCCTAGGTGTACATGAGCCTCACACCTACTGTTCCCAGGATAGGCTTTGGCTCCACCATGACCCTGACCAGGATAAAGCAATTAGTGAAGATGAATGAATGAATAATGTGTATTAAAAAAAACAAACAAACAGGATTATAGAAGTATTTTCAGAACACATTCTTGTACTTAGACCCAGATAGCTCTTGTACTTAGAGACATTTGGTGCTCTCAAAGAGATGAAAACCTACACACACAATTCAGACACTGCGTTTTGAGTTGTTTATCAGGGAGAATCGCCTGAAGAGAAGCAAAATCCACGTATTTCCATGTGACAGTTTGCTCCTCTTTAACACTGTGTGTGTGTGTGTGTGTGTGTGTGTGTGTGTGTGTGTGTGCATGTGTGTGTGTGCGCGTGCGCGTGCGTGTGTGTACGCATGCTTGAGCTGGTCTGTTTTTTAATCCCTATCACTCAGGTCCACAAGTGCTTCAAAAACACTAAAGAGTCCAGCTGTGAAGACTTGGCAGAAACAAACAAATAATCCTATGCACAGATGCTTGCCAATGGTGAACAAACTGTTGTTGTAAATAAAGCCTGGATAAAATGGGGCGAGTCCTTTTTGAGTGTTTTGAGTGCAATTCCGACTTAATGGTTCTTTCCTGGTGCGTGTTTATTTACGGTAGAATAAGTCTATGCAGACTGTTTTTTTGCTGGTAATTTACTCATGGTTTCAGATTTTACGGACTGAAGAACGGCCCAAAAGGATCTGAGAATGCAAACAATGGATTTTTAATGGCTTTGTGCTGGATACATGCTATCCAAACATGACTTGTTTTGGATAAAAGAATACAGCCAAGGGGAAAACCAGAGCAGAGCATGAACTTTGTCTTGATGCTTTGAACAAAATGCTATCAAAATATATTCTGACATATTTGAAAAAATATGTGTGTGGGCATCATATTTAACATTATTAACAGCTATGATATGATTTTCAGGCTTTCCAGCAAAGACATCAAAGGATATGCAAAATATAGACAGAGAGGGTGAGAGACAGAGACAGAGGAGGGATATCACTACCACTACATCATTACTGACATTACACCAATTTGTTATGTCTCCCATTCATACTGTGAGATGACCCTCTACTCCGGTCACACACACACCCACATTGGCGCATACAACTCAATCTTCCCTAAACACATTCCAAGAATGACAAGTTATAAAACTAACATACTATCATATTTCTAGAACAACTTATCTTCAGTGTTAGTGTTTAAATTTTTTGCCTATAATATGCTATTTGTTCTCATGTCTTCATGCTATGAATGCGATTTAATGATCATTTTTGACAATACTTCCACAATGCATTAATTATAGCCATCATAAATCTACTACTGTGTAAAAAAAATGAATAAGATTTTATTTTTATAAGTATTTATTTTCCTGCTGGCACAAGCACAATTTGCCAGTATAACTCCAGTGGATTGTTAATTTTTGGGCCCATTCCACGTTTTTCCAGTTTTGCATTTTTCTCATAAGAAATGGATCTGGACTCCATAATTGCAGTTCTACAGCATATAATAACATCATATACAATTGTGTACTTCCGACTTTGTGGATACAGTTTGGGAAAGGCCCGCATATGGTATTTTGGTGTTTTCGCCATATACAGCATGATAGTAAAGCGCTGGCTGGTGGGTGCCAATTGGCAGGTGACCAAACTGGGAGAAACTGTGAGATAAAAATAAATGAATGGGACCTGCTCAAGAACATAATGGTGTGAAATTAAAAATCTGCTGGCAGAGGTATATTGAACTCATTGAGGATTTGCATTTACTTTACTGCCTCTTTTGAGACCTCAAAATAAGGGCAAATTGGTACTCTCCTGACTTCAGACTTAAAAGACCAGTCTCATTTCATATGACATGTTTTTGTGGAAGTATCTATATTACCTCAGTAGATAACTGATTGAATTATTTTATCCATAACACATAAAAATAACTTAGTTGTGGGTACTATATGTGTGGAGATCTGGAAAAACCTACTCACTGCAAAAAAAAAAAAATACAGTCATCTTAGCAAGTGAAAATATCTGAATATAGTCAAATGTATCGAGTATTTCTTATTATAAAATTACAATAAACCAAATATATGCGCATTAAACCTGTTTCTAGATATTATTACTCATTTTAAGCTTGTAGCTTTCTTATTCTATTGGTGAATCATTGTGCTTCTTTCTAGAAATAATTGCTTAAAATTAGCAAAATGATCAGCCAGTAGAACAAGACTATTTCAAGCTTGAAATGAGTACATATGGCTTGAACTATGTTTAATAATTTTAAATATTTGGTTTATTATAATCTTATAATAAGGAATTTCCACTTGCTTAAGATGTCATGTTTTACAGTGTTCTGGTGAAATTCTGGCAAGCAGCAACATCAGGTTTTGGCCAAAATTGGGTTTTTCTGCCTATAACATACTCTGACACATCAACTTTAAGGATCCATAAATAGATTTCACCGGAACCATGTGGAAATGTTTTTATTTACTTTTTAATCTTGCTTATTGCCTAAATATGTCTAAAACCTTGGTTTTGGGAGTAGTCACATTTTAAAACTGCTACAACTTTTCTTCTGGTAGAGATACATGCTAAAGAGCCCATCTAGGATGGACCACAACATGGATGAGAGAGTGGAGTCCCCCCCAGCACAAAGCCTAACTAAATGAGATTTTATCATATAGTTGTATTCTTACCTTCATCTGAACCTATTGGTAGTGCATATTTATTTCAGGGGTAAGCATTCTGTATGCTAAAATAACAAACCTAAAGTGCAGTATAATTATATTTGGGCAGCTACTTAATCTAAAATAAAAGATTAGGCGACACTTCTGGTAACACTGGAAGAGGAGGCAGTTAACATGTTAAGACATCATAAAACTATCAAGATCTTATAACACTGCAATCAAATGCTTCATTTTGCACACATGCCATGATCACTAAAGTAGGAGGCCTGAAACTCTTCTGAGCTCAGTGATTGTTTAGGACATAGTGTAGACACCCTTCAGGTTGATCTTAAATTAAAAGCAAACCATGCAATCTGTTTGGACAGTTAGAAAGTTGAATCATATGTTACAATATTCTTCTTGTTTATAACTATATCATAAGCATTCTTTTGTTGTATCATAACACTGAATGGTTTTATCAGTGAGTAAGTTTTCCCAGTGTGCTTGTGTGACTGTTTCTGGGTGGCATATTTCATACATAGCCGAACTCCACAAGCACCATCAAGCCTGACATAACCATAAGCTCCAAAAAGCATTCTGTGTGGGTACACGCTTATCATAGATTTTATCCTAATTATTGGTAATGATAATGCGGCATGCTGCAATTTGGGAGTGCTTAGAAAATGTCCTGGCTCTTATGGTGCACTAATAGTATGATTGTCTAATCAGCCTCTCTCTCTTAGTGCTAATATGCTGTTCTGTAAGAGAAATAGGGGTGTAAGTAGTCCCTTGGTGTTGGTTTTTTGGCTAAAGTCACTCAGTGAGAGATCTCCTGTAGATAGCACAGAAATTACTCACAGATTTCTCCCAAAGGGCAACGACGAAAGCATGCAACATGGGTGCACAGTCTGGCGGACGAAACCTACATGGTAATGGAGACTGAAATAAGCTGCAGATACGTTCATTTTCCACAAAAACAGATTCAATGCCCATTTTAATGACTTGAGTAAATGTACTGCTACGATAGTAATAATATATTTAAATTATTAACTAAATTACTCAAATAAAGTAAATAAGTCATCAGGTGAAAAACTACTTGAGTAATTATTTTACAGACTACTGTTTTATACTGTATGTCTGCAACTGACACATATAATCATATAATGACACACATAAAATATATAATCTATATATTTTCTATATCTGAGGACTGAACAATTATGTTAATGTACCAAATGAGTGTGAACATCACTTCCATTATCAACAGTATATAAACATTATAAAGACACATTATCTAGCTAGCTAAATTAGCCAAATTCTTTTGGATTTTAGTTTGCTAGGTTCATTAGTTCACTTGCTCACTAGCTCATGTTAATTCATACATGTTTCTAGCTACGTAGTTAGCTATCTAGCAAAGATGCTCCTTAAACATTATCTTGAGCATTACCTATAGGTTGTTTTTTTTAACCTATACTACTTTTTATTTTACATGCACCCTTGTGCATGGAGTTTGCATGTTCTCCCAGTTCTTCCCGTCTGTAATTTAAGTACATGTAGTTCATACATTCCAACCCTGTATATAGGTATATTTCGAATATCTTCACTTCATGTAGCCTCAGAAGCACTGGCACACCTGATGAAAGAATTGTTTCTTTGGAAACATTGTGTCTTTTTGTGTACTTTTTCTACACTTTTACTACATTCACAATTATTACTTTCTGTATTACTTATATATATTTCATACATACTGTATGACATTAAAATACATCATATCATATAGTTGACCTTCGATATTCAATTCAACTTGACTTATAAAGTGATTCTATACCTGAAGGTTATTTCTTTAGTTTCACTGCAAGCACAGTAAACATGTTATCATTGACAGCTCTGTATTTGTATTTATAATGTGAGAAACTATTCTCGACAGACGCATGAGTGTGTATTATTATGTGAATTATACAGAGAAGCGATTTAGACACAATATAATATTTATACTCTGCATAATATCATATTTAATTAGCTCAGTGAATGCTTTTATCATTAAACAGAAGTTACACCCATAATTTGCTGGACAAAAACAGAGGATTATGGGCAGTCATGTGATTTTGGAGGACATATAGTGGTAACATTAGGTAGCTATGTAGTTGTAGTTTTTTTGTGTGTGTTTGTTTTGTTTTGCTACTGTTAGTGAATAAAGGTGCATTGACACATACAGCGACTTGCAGCGACAAAGCGACCGGAGACCATTCATTTTCAATGAAAGCTGGTGACTTCCGGTGATATGCGCGACAGTGACCATTGGCGACCAGATGTGGGCATGTCCAGCGACTTTGAAAGTTGAGAAAATCTTAATTTTATGCAAATTTGGAGTGATTTGCTGCAGCGACTACCAATGGGAGTGAAGACAGTAGAGCGCACGTGATCCATAGCCACCCGTGCTCACTAGCAGAAGCAGCAACAGTAGCCAATTAGCTTAGCTTAACTTAGGATCTTAGTGGGTTTAAAGCAAAATAATAATAATAATAACAATAATAATATTAATAACAACAACAACAACAACAACAATAATAATAATAATAATAATAATAATAATAATAATAATAACAATGGAACACACTTCTTGTTGCAATTGAGCAAAATCCCGGTATATCTCCTATCTTGGCGAAAGTGTCCGGCTTGTTGCTGCCTCGGTGCCCGGGAACGAGCAGCACCAACCTGGACATTTCACCCAGGGAACACATAGGCCATGGCCGAAGAGCTGCGGTCCGGCTCCTGGTCACCATCGAACATATAGTGTATGACACCCTGATGGTGATGCTCATTACTGAAATAGGAGCCACACCAGGATTTTGCTCAAATGTCTGGTGATACTTAGTTTTTTCACATGAAAAGACCATGGTTTGCCCTCTTATTTTACTGTCATGCTTCTGAACATTGTGAATGTACAGGGTTTAATGCTCACCTAGATGAAGTTAGTGTGAAAAGAAATTACTCATTGCCAAAAGTAAACGAGTCAGTGTGTAAATTGGCTTTTTTTGAGTTTGGTTTGACAGCTACACTGACTGACTGAATATGGCAGATGTCAGTAAAAAAATACCCATCAAAATACAGATTCCAACGTAGCCTGCATTTGGATACCTACAATATGTGCATTAATCAGATACAGGTGCGATTTCCTTCCTTCCACCAATGACACAGAGCAAAGCTGTTTGATTTATAGCTCCTGTGGAGATTTCTAGAGAATCTTCCACCTGCTAATCGTGAGTCCATGAGATGCTTCACATCTGAAAAATAAATCTCTCTTTCTTCAAAGTGTTGCGAAACCACCAATGACAGGTGACTGGTCTCAAAGCATTAATATTTCTGTCAGAAATTCAGAGCAATGCTAGGCTTTGTGAATGTGTACGTCTCCTGTGTCTGCATATGAAGTATGATTTTAAACAAAAACCCTCCATCTGATTTTGAGTTAAAGTTTTATATGATAGACTGTGAACTATTACAGCATAGTGTACAATTTGACTACATAAAAAGTCCCCACCTTTGCTCAGTGTGAAGAAAATATCCAGTCACTTCACACTACCAACACCCAAGCCAGGTCATCGCTCAGACTGACACACACACACACGGTTCAGTCCACTCCAAACACACCCTGCTGGCTCAGAGAGCGTGCTCTTCAGTGTGCTACGCCCTTTGCACCGGTTTTCTGGCAGACACAGAGAGCCATGTTTTTGAGAGCAGTCTGGAATATCTGTAATGTCCATGTCATTGTCAGACTTGCATGTTTCAACAAGCTACCAACGCGTGAATGTAAACGTGCTCAGGTTTGGAATGAGATAAAATTCTGCGTGTTTAGACAAGGAAAGCATTATAAATAAAATCTAATGCAATTTTCCGATTAGCTTAAATACAGGGTTAGGGATTCCTGTCTGTAGATTTGTTTGTTTAAATACATATTTGTTTCAGTTAGCTCATTTATCAGAGTACAAAACCAGTTATATTTACTCCATGAACATTTCCTATCCATGCCAGTATGTTATGGAAATGGTGTCTTATTGTGAACTTCATGAATTGGGAAATGTAGGTTAAAGTGCAGTGGTTCATTCTACTAAATGGACACGCACACACACACACACACACACACATATATACACAAACATATAATCATGTGCCTTAATCATAGTTTCCGGGCTGTGCCTTTTGGTCTTAAGTATTAGTTGGGAGGAACTTTTTTTAGCTGTTCCGGACTTCTTCACTGAGTCATTTTGACTTGTCTAATGCACTCCTGCATTACAATCTACAGCACATAAAGCAGAATATCTTTCTTGTATACCAGGACTTTATTTGACTATACTATGCACATGGCACAGCTCTCAGACAATGACAGAATTGTAGCATTTATAAGAGCTCTGGGAAATTTTTATGTCTGAGCCATCCTTCACAAAGCTCAATATAACTCATTGTGTATATTTGTATGTTGTGTAGCTGTGTATACACAGTACAGTATCTAGTGTTGAATGGACTGTTATAATGTTCACTGGAGTCCAACATGGACAGAGTTAATTCAACACTAGGGATTTTATTGGGTAGGTTTAAACTTTTACTCATGATCCTCACATGCATTAATGACTACCACAACCACCAAGGGCATTTGCCTTATTTTTGATGTACTGGTTTTGTTTCTGTTTTGCTTAAAATACTTGCAAATAATTGGTGTGTGTAGTTTAAAGTTTGTAAATGAATGCAGTTACATCCAAGCCCTATACTGGTGTAGTCCTTACTTGGCACACTATTCACTATGATAACGTGGTTTTGGACCTGACATGCATACCATATTAGGCATGACTTAAATTGAACCTTAAACAGACATTGTTACTAGTCCACTGTACGCCGATCCTGGTCTGCCTCAATTGGTCTCATAAAATGAATTATATTGTCGTTGGTGCCAGACGAGTTAGTTGAAGTATTTCAGAAACTGCTAGTCTATAGATTTTACACAGAATGGTGTGAAAAAACATAAACATAAAAGATAGAGTGAGCTGCAGTTATGCCATCGGAAACGCCTTGTTGATAAGAGAGGTCAGAGGAGAATGGTCAGACTGGTTTGACCTGACAAGAACGCTACGGCAACTCAAAATATCCCCTCTTTACAACCATGGTGAGCAGAAATGATAATCATAATGCACAGCATTAAGGTGAATGGGCTACAACAGCAGGAGACCACATTGGGTCCCACTCCTGTCCACAGTGGATCTGGAGTCTATCCTAGTATGGGATGGGGCACCAGTCCGTCGTAGGGCACCATGCACACACATTCACACACTCATTCAGGGGCAATTTAGCATAGCCAATCTGCCTACCTGCATGTTTTTTGGACAGTTGGAGAAAACCAGAGAACCCAGAGGAAACCTATGCTAATCCGGGAGGAAATGCGAAACTCCACACAGAGGCACAGGTTACCTGAGCACAGAATTGACACCAGGGTAACTGCTGTGAGACGGCGCTTGTCCAATTTATACTATTTGGTTTTAGAAGTCCTACTTCAAGGGGAACGGTGGCCTAATGGTCAGCACATTTGCCTCCAGGGTTAGGGGTTTGATTCTCGCCACTGCCCTGTGTGTGCGGAGTTTGCATTTTCTCTCTGTGCTTCCTCAAGGCACTCTGGTTTCCTCCCCCAGTCCAAAGACATGGATTGTAGGCTGATTGGCATCTCTACATTGTCCGTAGTGTGTGAATGGGTGTGTGAGTGTATGTGTGTGATTGTGCCCTGTGATGGGTTGGTACCCGTCCAGGGTTCCCTGGAATAGGCTCCAGACTTCCCTGCAACCCTGTGTAGGATAAGCGGAACAGAAAATGGTTGGATGGATGGAAGTCCTACTACATAATATAGTTTATACATATGCTTTGGTACATTTTATGGTGTGTTTAGGGTGGTATATTATTGCAACCGACAGTATTGTGCAGTTGTGTGAGTTAATATCATAACCTACAGGATTTAAAGTACACACACACACACACACACACACACACACACAGTTTTGATAGGTCAGACCAAGTAATAGTTCTAAAGGATGCTCTCTCTCTCTCTCTCTCTCTCTCTCATTGTTGCTCTGTCAACCCCCCCCCCCCCCGCCCCCCACACACATTTCTGATAGGTCAGACCAAGTAATAGTTCTAAAAGATTCTCTCTCTCTCACACACACATACACATTGTTGCTCTGTCACCCCCCACCCCCCCACACACACATTTTTGATAGGTCAGACCAAGTAATAGTTCTAAAGGATGCTCTCTCTCTCTCTCTCTCTCTCTCTCTCTCCCTCACACACACATACACATTGTTGCTCTGTCAACCCCCCCCCGCCCCACACACACATTTTTGATAGGTCAGACCCGAGTAATAGTTCTAAAGGATGCTCTCTTTCTCTCTCTCTCTCTCTCTCTCACACACTCACACACACACACATTGTTGCTCTATCAACCCCCCCATTTTTGATAGGTCAGACCGAGTAATAGTTCTAAAGGTCGGTCTCTCTCTCTCTCTCTCTCTCTCTCTCTCTCTCTCTCTCTACCTCGCTCTCTACCTCTCCACCCTTCCCTAATTGGCCGCGCGCGCTCTCCAGTTAGGAGTGGATTCTGCGGCGCGAGCACAGAAGTTAAATCGGCAAGCGCTCGAATCCGTTAGGAGAAAGTGAGTCAGTCTCACACGGAGCGGTCGGATTTCTCCCCCGGTGTTTTATTAATAATAAATGAATAGGCTTTAAAAACCGCACACGTATACGAAAAGAAGTCTGGTGTTATAAAATAACTCGGAACACTTCGTCCTGAGGGGGAAAAAAAGTTTGGTATCAGACAGAAAGGTAAGCGACCTGAGGTGTTTTCTTGGTTTGTTTTAGTGTGGTTCTTACAGTAGCTATAGGCTATGAGGAGTGGTGATAAATTACAGTCAGGACAGACAGTAAAAGATGTGTACTGACAGAAATGACATATTATTGATTTACATCTGATGCTTATGACCTAGGACACATGAGGTTTTGAACTGCTTTTGGTTGTAGTGATAAATAAGTGTAGGAGCAGGTTTATTTGTGCTGTTTTTCTCTGAGGGAGTTTCAGTCTTTCTCATAAAAAAAAGAAAAAAAAGAAAAAAAGAAAAGGTTTTGGGGTGATATCTGAGAGAACCCCATGACCTGTGGCTTATTAATACACATGTTATACTTGTTATACATGTTATACTATGACTACAACTACTATTACTACTACTACTAATAATACAAAATAATCAACTTTTGCCCTTTAACAAGTGCGTGAAACAACTGTGTTAAAAGACTCCAAAAGCACAAAATTCCTGAAGACTGAATAATTCCTTATTTCTTTCCACACCACCTCTCCCTGTCTCTGTCTCTGTCTCTACAGTGTTTCCCTTATACTACACCAATGTGATATGCAGCTGTAATAAGCTCTTTGCCTATATATCTGTGAGATGCAAACTTCACACACCTCATTAATCCACTGTCTCTAGAGCAAGACACTCCGCGTTAGACCACCGCAAAAAGATAAGGACGAGCAATTCAATTAATGAAAGATTAACAGGGTTCTGAAAGGTGATTTTCAGCAGGCTGAGCCAGAGACGTGGACAGAGGAATGTTTAGAGGGAGGAAAAAAGGTCAGGCCTGAGTGTCGGAGGAATGAGAGAACAGCCGTCCCGCAGTCTGCCTCTGCTCCGACTCTGCACCTCGGTGCCAAGAGCAGAGCTGTAGAGCGCCAGTTCACTGCTGACTCTGTGGGCTCTCGTACAGAATGGGGGAAACACCGCTGGCCTGTGTTTTAAACCGCCGAGAGCGATCTCTCTTCTCCAAGACATGCTCATCCAGATAATAACTCTTTGTGATGCTTAGACACTTTGTGGAATGTCTCCTTCGTGCACCCTGGTGTTTTACAGGAGGAGTCCGAGAGAACGCTCCAGTCATGAGCTGCGGTCAGTCATCCAGAGAGAGAGAGAGAGAGAGAGAGAGAGAAGAAAGAGCGCTTCTGGCAGAAGTCCAGGGCGTCTGCTTGAAGAGGAGTCAGGAGTAAATAAACAGTGGAGTTTCTCATTTGTGCCAGCCCTTAAATCTGATTCATGATGGTGAAACACTAAGACTGAACAATATGACAATATAAATCGATATCATGATAAACTACACTTGTCTGAGAGTATTGGATGTGCTTTTTAACGCTGACCAAGTCAGTTTCCACTCAGAGTAATAATTTATTGACTGCACATTAACATATTTCAATATACATGTTATGTTTTTGATTTGAAACTTTTTTCACTGGGACAAGCACGTTTTATGTCCATTCTTTTAGTTTTTTATTAAAAGAACGTGTACTGGAACAACCAGAATAACAGAAAACAGTTAATCCCTCCAGAATTTCACAATTTTGCGATCACAGAAATGAGCGCAAAATGAAGCAAACTCCGCATTCTACAGAGGAGCTTGCACCGCTTTAAAATTACCGTAGATTCGGGTCAAAACGCGGCACATGACGTCATCACGACGTGCATTCAGTCGAAACTCTCTTCGATTCACGTGCGTCAAACAGGAGTACAGCTAAAAGGTCTCATTTAGCAGCAGACATCACTGGATAAGACCGTGCAAAACTATTTTTTCGATTGCAATTTTGCCAATTCAAGTAGTAAAACAATAAAAATTTGACAAATGCTACAGCAAAATCAAGTATTTTTGTTGGCAACAATGACAAAAAAACTCTGCGAAGTCCTGTACGGATTGCAGAATAAAAAGAAAATCCACATCTCATCGTCGTTTGCAAAACAGAATTTGTGTGTAGGTGTCTGTATGTGGTAGCACTATGGTGTTTGGGTGGTAACAGCTCATAACACTGAGGTGCTACTAATCTTTCTGTCTGCGTGCTGTCTTTCTCCCACTCCTTCACCCTGTCTGTCTCCCCTCACCTCCATTATCTTCCACTATATCAACTGTACAAGAGCCAAGAAAGCAGAAATGAAAAACACAATGTAATGAAAGTTCAGGAGTTTCGGGATGGATGTAACAGGTTTCCACAGACGTTCCTCTGTGGTTTCCATAACAATGTGCTGACCTTCGAGGAACGATGGCTGTTGGAGCCACAAGAAATATACAAATGTTGGGCTCATTGTGAAGCTCTTCAGCTTTCACTTCATTTCCATTCTTTCAGTATGGTCTTTCCCATCCATAGTCATATGGATTTTTAATAAATGTTGTGCGATGATAATTAAATCAGATCTCACTGAGGTTTTAATATCCCTGTTGCTCTGCGATCTACTGCACCTTCAGTAGGTGGTTTGGTGTGTTCGATTTGGGTTGGAAGACAACGTTGCGCCTCTGATGTTTTGCCAAACCCTGCAAGGGTTTGCGAAGTTGTTTACTTTTAATACAAGAGCATCAGCTATCAGCTAATACCCATGCTGTGATGTTGGTATTGTATCAGAAATGCAAATAGTGGGCTCGGCGCATCCCTAATCATTATTTTAGTCATTGTGCCAGCTTGAGTACTCAATAAAGAAAATAAGCATTGCACATACGTCTGTCTAGCATCCTCTTTTTGCTCAGCACATGTTTAAAGGTGAGTGATGGCACCGTGGATTAGTAGTAGAGATATATGACCGACTTACTGCACACTCTCACTGTATAACTCACACTATATACTGTAGTTCTGTGCATTTTTCAAGTTCACTATGAGGGGTTCCACCTCTTGAGCGCTTATACTTCAAACGGTTCTTTTGGCAGGTTGGGGGTCAAGTAAAGTCATATCAAAAAATCACTCTCAGAAAATAAAGTTGGGCCTGGAAGATTGAAGTAACCTGTTGTTGCTGTTTAAGAAGAAGATCCCAATATGTGAATATGTGTGAAAGACAGATGGATAATGCTATACGTTCTGAAGAATGCTTACTTTCATATGAAACGACAGATTGACACTGCAGTGTTGTCCCATCCTGTTCAATTGCAAAGGGAAATTTAGTGCAATGCTCTTTTTAATACATTAGAGCAGTTTTTTTTCCACATTATTTTTTCAGATAATCCATGTTTTTGACATGATGCATAGAACATGGACAAGACATCTAACTGAACACTAAAGGAGATATACATGCTTAATGAAAAGGCTGTAAGAAGTATCAGGAGCAGTTTTCAGTTGGATTTGCCTTCTTCTGAGTAGGAATGGAAAATCCTACATATACAGTATGCAGTTATAAAGGGCAGATTTAAAAAAAATAAAATCAACCCACATGGGTTTATCTGCCCGATTACCATAATTTACTAACATTTCCCCACAAATGAGGCACACTGGCCTAGCATCTTGATTAACAGTGGAATAGTTAACTAATTAAAATTTTAAGAATCCATTCTGGGACGCACGGTGGCTTAGTGGTTAGCACGTTCGCCTCACACCTCCGGGGTTCGAGTCCCGCTGGGGCCAGGTGTGTGCAGAGTTTGCATGTTCTCCCCGTGCTGGGGGGTTTCCTCCGGGTACTCCGGTTTCCTCCCCCAGTCCAAAGACATGCATGGTAGGCTGATTGGCATGTCTAAAGTGTCCGTAGTGTATGAATGGGTGTGTGAGTGTGTGTGTGATTGTGCCCTGTGATGGACTGGCACCCTGTCCAGGGTGTACCCCGCCTTGTGCCCCATGCTGCCTGGGATAGGCGCCAGGTTCCCCATGACCCTGAAAAGGAGTAAGCGGAAGAAGATGGATGGAGAATCCATTCTTATTGAACCCAGCTCCCTTTGTTTTCGTGGCTGACTCAAAAGCTCGCTGCTTTCTCACTTTCATCTTCTCCTCTTGTGCGCCTTCCTGTTTGCTCGGAAGGATGGCAAATGTTTTCAGTTGTTTGTAGAGCCGCTGGCTTACTCTGTGCTTTTTCTTCAAAATTACACCAGCGGTTGTTGACCTATTCGTATTTCAACACAGCTGTTTACAAGATACAACAAACTTTGCTTTAACGTGAACGTTTAACAGTTTGAGCAAGGTGACTCGGACATAAACTTCTCTGGATTGCAGCAATGTCATACGTATAACGTAACACAAAAACCACTCAACGGCATTATCTGAAGATACGGATTAGATTCGTAACTCTGAAAACATGTTTTGCATTTGCGTTCATTGCGACCCGTTTTTTGTCGCGACCCAGGGCTTCGAAAAGCCTGTATCAGAGGATTTTCAGGGAGACAAAACCATGGGAGCAGATGGAGAAAGAAAAGGCGGAACATTTGATGACTTGTATACAAGCGGGTATTCTTGTTTGTGTGTGTGTGTGTTGCGTGTAAGTGAACCAGACTCACTAACTCCATGCTCTCTGGCAGCTCCTCTTTCTTCTTCTCTGACACTAAGTACGTAAGCGAGTGAACTCCTCACCGTCTGATCCCTCTAAAACTGCACGTGGGAAACAGCAGTGTTTTCACTAACGAGCGGAGACATTATCTGAGCACTTTAGAGTAGCTTCACTTTGTCACTCCTTAATTATAGCTATCGGGGTTCCTCTCATGATGTCTAAAGTTACCCATAATTCCAAAGGTCTATCAGTCAGAGATCAGGCATTCTGGGTATGTAATGGGCTTTAGGAGTTTTTGGCTTAAAGGAATTCCTTTGCTCCTTACTCTCTTGGTAATGAGATACCTACCTGGATCTCTCCCAGCTGAGTACAGGAACGGCAGCTGAACGTTTTCCGTTTGCACAGATAAGAGGGGGATTAAAAACATGGCATTAAACATGGATTTAACTAAAGAAAATACGGATGAGGTGTAAAGAGTATCCTTGCTAGAAAGCAGGAAGCGTTCATTTCATCCACCATGTTTTTAGCGATATCTGATACTTTCCCAGTGATTATCTACTGAATGTCTTTTCTATTGTATATTAGTGTCAGGCGGCAATGCAGTTACAAGTGTATTTCCTCAGTGTAGTCTTAAACTGGAGCCATATTTAGGTTTATGGTACTATGAAAAGAATTAATAGAATAAATAGATTTTGCAGCGCAGCTGAACGAAGATAATTAAGTACTTGATTTAAAACAAATTATAATTATGTGCAAAAATGCACACATGCTTGCCTGCCAGCTGTGCTGTATGATAGATAGGGTTGATTAGTTGTTTGTTGCATATAGGAACCGGAGCTTAACAAATAACATGAGTTAAGTTGTCCTCACACATACGCGCTCGCAGATCAGATCAGTATCATGTGTCCTTTACTTACAGACATGTCATTAGTCCTTAACGTGGGTTGTCTTTACTAGTGAATTTGGTGTTCAACTACTTACATTTATTCAATAAATGCCTTAAGCCGCTATTTTAAGAATTGACTAATCTTTTCAGGACAGAATTGCACGACTCTCACCATATAGCAGATTGTAGGGTTGAAGTATTTCACTTCATGTCTAGACCAGTAATCATTTTTAAAAAATTAATCAAAACCAGCAACAAAGTTCTACCTAAAATGCATACGTTCTATGATCATCCACATTTATAGACAACAAAACAGAGGTTCTTGTGGGCGGTTGTTTCCTGAACTCAGATTATTTCTACTGAAAGCAGCTGTAAATTTTCTGGAAGAGACACTCTTTGGAAATCGATGTTGGTCTCAGAAAGTCCACGTCTTTATGTGAATGATCCATAGTTTCACTCGTTCAAATGAAGGCAGAGTTGTTGTGTGTGGCATCATTGCTGTTTGGAGCAGTAATTCACCACACTGTCAAGAATAACAGGAAAAAAAAAACTTACTGTAACTTACAGTAAAAAACATGATGAACTATTCATGAAATGAAGCTACACAAGTATAGAGCACGGTAAGGACAAGCAAAGTTTACAGAGAGAAGAACAGTAACGAAGGATGATGACAAGGCGTGAAGTTAAATGGGGTAGAAAAAGAGGAAAGAGGAAAGAAATCAGCATGTTCTTCATAAATAAGATAATTAATGACTGGACAACCTAGTGATCATGAATAAGCACTAATTTATCTGTACATCATTTGTATTCTAGCTTGTGTTTGTGTGCCCAGCGTGACTTGACTGGATAACCTCAGATCCCACAGTGCCACTCCCTGCTCACTCCCCATGCCCTCTGTGCACTGCTGCATGCTTCTGCTGGTGTATGATCCATCACCTCCAGCATTATCTCCTTTACCGTGGTCAAAAGAGGACAGCAACATTTCCTTAAGTAAACAGACCTGTGCTTGGATGGGACATCACAGCTAGGAATGTGGGTAGAATATCTGTAAGCATGTATACAGTATCTAGGGCTGCAACTAACAATTTCTAACAAATTGTTACTAACAAATTAAAATTAATTAATTAGATGAATGACTCTAAAATTATACTAACTTACCAAACAATATTTCGTAAAAAAAAAAAAAAAAATTCCAGAATTTCAATCAGTATTACAGAACTCTTAAATGTACAATAGTGACTTTTTTTTTATTCCTTACTTGTACAAAAACAACAACACAAAACTGTGGATTAAGTCGTGGCCAAAAAAAAAAGAGTCAAACCCATCTAATTATTAGAGACTAATCTTACCTAATGCAGCTTTAACTAGGTTTATTAAAATAACAGGCCACTAACTGCAATACAACATTACTGATATTTATTAGATAATCTTTCACAGAATGAGTCAACCAAATGAAACACTAATGTAAGGTTACTGTACATTCTTTTTTTCTGGCTCCTCACACCTGCGATGGGTTGGTATCCCATTCAGGATGTCCCCCGCCTTGTGCCCCAAGTCCCCTGGGATAGGCTTCAGGCTCCCCATGACCCTGTGGTACAGAAAATTCTTCACGCTTTTTACAGCTATCATTTTCGGACTATGAAATCGACTCCACAGTTTTGAAGTTTTCAAAGCCTGGAATCAGTGAATCAGCTCTTTTTAGACTAGACTCCAAAGTTTTGAAATTGACTCTTAGTTTTCAATGAGTAGTACCAGTGAATCGACTCTTTTTGGAATCTAATCTAAAGTTTTGAAGTTGACTCTTAGTTTTCGGTGACTGGAACCAGTGAATTGACTCTTTTTGGAATCAAATGTAAAGTTTTGAAGCTGACTCTTAGTTTTCAGTGCCTGGAATCAGTAATTTGACACATTTTGGGATTGACTTTGATGTGAACCGAAAGTAGGATGGTGACCAAGACGTGACTCACAAGCTATTTCAAAATATCTAGCATTTATGCAATGAAAATTAACTACTTTGTCTAAAGAATTTAACACCATGCTCAGTCATTTTTAACCCATCGAGTTGTCCTTCAATCTACCAACTTTTTGCCTAAAGTAGCATGAGATAATATTCTATCATAGTGAAGGAAAGGTTGATAAATATAACTATAATACAATACAGCTAGAAAACCAGATAATGCCGTATAACATCTGGGTTACGCATGTAACCCTGTTCCCTGAGAAGGGAACAAGACGTTGTGTTTAGCATAACTCTATGGCGCTTCCCATAGTGTTATGCTAAATGCAACTTCGAAGTTCCCTTTGAAAGGGAACTCAACACACAGTAGTTAATAAGCATGATTCAATCAGGGACATTGCTCTTCTACTGTTTCTCACATTCAGAACAAACAAATATTACTCACATGAAAACACAAGTTATATCATGAGGCCAACAGCATGGTGCAATGTAAAATGTTTCCATACATGAGGTTGTAATGTGATCTGGCTTTTCCATCAAAAGTGATGTAATACACCAGAGCATGCTTCATAACACAGCCCACCTAATCAATAATGAAGCTCTTTTTATTATTGATTTTTTTTTTTTTCAATTATGTCAGTCAGTTCTTACAGCCCTAATGGTGGTTGTGGAATGAACTGCATGACTCATCTCTTTGCAAATTGGACCATACAGACCTTCTCTTTAGATATGACAATGCGGACTGTGCGTACTGTTCAGAAAGCAGGAGTGTCTTGTGTGTTTACTCAAACATTCATTCATTTGTTTAAAGGAATGCAACTTCCAGTTTCTAGAAGCGGAGGAATTCTCTCAGGGAAGTTCAAGAATAGTTGTGGGTAATGATTCCTTGTTGAAGAAAATGTTCTAGCCCCCCCCCCCCCCCCCCCCAATTTCACACCACTTTACTGACTAATGAAGCGAGACATCAGACATCATCACTGACTCACAGCACTGAATACAATTTCTATTGTAAAAGGAGCGGAGAAGCATAAAAAGGAACCGAGAGCCATGAATGTGAGAAAGAAAGACAGGCATTTAAAAAGAGGCTGGAAGTGGCCATCTTCCACAAGCCGATCTTTTGTTTAGGGACAAACTGACTCAGAGAGAGAGGGAACGAAAGAGTGTGTGTGTTAGAGGACAAAAGCAAGGACCTGAATAGGACAGCAGCAGATATAGAATTGCTCAAATGCTCCTATTGGAGACCGTGGTAAAAAAAAAAAGCCAAGCATTCATATAGGCTTTAACAAGGTTATACACGTGCACACACACACTCAAACAAACACATGCACCTCCCACGGAGATGCTCAGCCCCTAACAAGCTAACAAGGCTCTCTGCTCTCTACATCACAGCGCTGATTGTCTCCCACTGTGAAGACAGCGACCCTGAACCAGCGAGAGGAGATCAGACACCACTGAGCATACACATTGAAGTCGCCAGGATGGCTGGCCTCTCATCAGTCTGGATGGGAGTGATGGGGATGCTGTCGCTGTTCTGCCTGCATGATGTAAATTGCACAAAGGAAAGTGTCCCCAGGGTCAAACTCGGATATAAAGGTAGGCACCTACACCTACTGGGTGATACTTCAGAGAGACAGCATAATGAAATAATAATCCTAAGATATTTTTGGGATCATTACAGACATGGTTATATAGACAGTATAGCATCATGCTGCACTGTAGATTTGTCTCTACAGGGTTTAAACACCCATTAATCATTTTGAAAGAAGTTGTTTGTTCGGTGGTTCATTATTTACTTACATGTAAATATTATGCTTTGTGCTTGATTTATTGTAATTGCTCAGGGGGGACACTGCTGTCTCAATGTTTGTGTGTGTGCGATAAAGCATAGACCTTACTTACAACACACACACACACACACTCACACACTCTTGTCATCTTTAAAAGGTTTTCTATTTAGCTGTTTATTATAGAAAGTATATACCACTATGTTTAATATGTATAATGAGCAAAGTTACATAAAAAGAGTTTTTTGTTTGTTCAAGTAAATGCAGTTTCATGTTGTTTTTTTTTTTTTTTAACAAAGCAAACCCTGACAAACACATGACTCTTTACATGACTCTCTTTGTCTCTGTTTTATTCATTTCGTGTTTGGCCTTTTGGGTGTGGTGGCATTAAAAAGAGGCACATGTTGATGTGGTTGAAGGGTTTGCTTTTCAAGAATTGAAAGTCTCTCATTACACCTGGCTGTTTCCATGAGTGTTTCCTAACCACCACGCAGCCTCTCTCGCTTGTTACACGATTCCCAAAATGTTCTCCGAACTCTACAAACATCTATATTTTATTTTGCTTAATTTCAGGTGAAACCGACATAATGTCGCTCTACAGCTGTAACGTCTTTGAATTTAGATTAAGCTTTCAGCATTACCCCAGGTAATCCTGCACCTTTTATCTTAAGAGGAGGTCTAGCACACTTCTGCGACAACACACACTTACACACTCTCAAATGTGGATAATGGGAGCTGTTACAGGATAGAAAAACCTGTGCTGCTACCGAAGTCTATACGAGGCATAAAGGAAACAAAAAGTAATGGTCATGGTTCATTGAAACATGTTGCATGGTGGCCATGGATAGTTACGTTTAAAAGAACACTGTAGGTTTTCGTGACTCCGTGAGTTGTGTGCACTGGTCCATTTTTCTATTTTTTTTTTATACATTTTGGCTCATTTAAGCCAAGCTTCACATTGTTACTCGTCATCATGGATGTATAAACCAGTAAATCTCTTAATTACATATTCTCTGTGCTCCAAAAAGGAATGATTAAAGACTTCATGTTTATTTCTTTTTTTTTTCTTCTGTTCTCCCTTTCATTATGTCCCATGTTCAGACACTGCTGTGGCTTTTAGAGCTACGCAAATGTGCAGCATGTTTGTTTTTGCCACCAAGGGAAATAAAAGTTCAAGCTCCCTCAAAACCCCTTTCGGAATGAGGGCATCGGCAAGCTAGCTTTACTCAAAATAGAGTCATATTTACATCAACAGCCTTAGGCCAATCAAAATATGATTGATGGGAATGCACCATTTATTTTGGCATTTTATAGCATATAGAAAATATAGGTGTTTAAGTACAGTGCATGGTCTGTATTTCTGAGTACAAGGGGTAGACAGAATACACGGGGATAAGTGCTTGTTATAGAAATTCTGAATTGCTTATTCAGTAAATGCATACAAGTCAAAGAGGGTCAATAGAAAATGTCGACTTTTAATCGGTAAAATAGTTAGGCCACCACACATCACCAGAGTTCAATGTGCCTAGGTCTTTCTTCTACCAGTTTCTGGAACTGTACTGGAGAGATGAACACCATTATTCTCTCAGTTTGTGTTTTGATGATGGTGGTGGAGAGGACTGTCTATGTAACATGTCACTCCAAAACCTCCCATCTCCATATACAACATAGCATATGATTTACATCTTTTTTTAGACTCATTGCACCATTCAGTGAGTCCTCGTGCTCTGTGGATGTGGGTGGATTCATCCTGGAAGAGACCAGTGACCCGTCCTTCTTCAACTCAACTGTCCGTTTATGGGTCACCTTTAAAGACAGTGAAGACAAATCAGACCTCATAGCACCAGGGGCGTCACCTGGCTTGGGCATTTGTGGCTATAGCCCCGAAGATTTTATTCTTTATGCCCAAATAATTCTCCACTTGGAGTGGTTTGTCACTACGTAACTGAACGTCAGTAAAAGAAGACGGTGGTGTTGTAATTTTATATCTTCAGTGAACGGAGGCGAGACCAATCATACACGGTTTACAGGAATGTACGTGGAAACACTCGTGTCAGATTTGCCACACACTAGCTCACACAGTCAGTTAGTGTGAGGGAAAAAATGGATTTCTTACCAGTAAGGGGGTGAAACTGAAACACCTCTCATACTGAGTAGGAAAACAATGTGTGTATGTCTATACTGTATGAGTTCCATGTTATGTGAACATGATATGAGCAGAGCATACGGAGTAGCTAACGTACTTTGCATGGCTTTGTAGCAGTTACCCCATACATTGATAGCTTAGTTGAGCCTCCCCTTGGCTAGCGACACCAAACTAGCATAGACTCATGTTAGATAGAAGTTGTATATTTTATCTGTCTGGTAGTCCTGCACACAGTGCAAACACCCCAGGCAAGTTTTATTATAAATCCAACGTTTTGTCCAATTTTCAAATATTGTTTAAAGCAATTAGCCCTCACATGCAAGAATAAAAAGCATGGAAACAGTCTATTTAGAAGTATGTTTTTAGACATTTTTTGATGGAGAAGAGTCTGGGCTCAGCCCTGCATGATGTTGTCCATCTAACGCCCTGCATAGCACATCCATGAAGTTCTGTCATTTAAAGCTCTCTTATTTTAACAAAACATGCAAGTTCAGGTTATCCTCAAACATCATTGGGGTCCCCAAAAAAGTGTCTGTAGTGTATGAATGGGTGTGTGAATGTGTATGTGATTGTGCCCTGCGATGGATTGGCACCATGTCCAGGGTGTACCCCGCCTCGTGCCCGATGCTCCCTGGGATAGGCTCCAGGTTTCCCTGTGACCCTGAAAAAGGATTAAGCGGTATAGAAGATGGATGGATGGATGGCTGGATCATTGGGGTCCACCAAGTCCTTGGATGATCTAGAACAATTAAAGATATAGCTGATGGGTTAATTCAGGCTCATATTAAGTGAACTTGCAAAGGTTTGTTTTTCTCCACGCCTTTATAATGAAGATATAGTAGAAGTCACTGTAGAAAGAAAAATAGCCTTGAGCCATCTTCTCTGAATCAGTAAACTCTTCAGAACATCAGAACCGTTTCTGTATCACTGCACAGCTTAAAAACAGACTGATTCCCCTCTGAAGAAAGAAACGCTAGAATAATTAGTACCAGTGCTACATGTGAAGATCAATAACAGTGAAAGCTTTTACAGCCCTTATAATGTAGTTTATGTGGAGTGGAGACTCAGTGTTTCTGTATGCCAGTTAATGTGATGATATTTGCTATGATATGTGATGATATTTGCTATGGCATTTGAGAGAGAACGTTGAACAAGCACGGTGGTCCGGGGCTGCAGCGTTTATGGCAAATTAGTAATGAGACTATTACCCACAATAGTCTTAAATTCACTCATTTATCTTAAATAACCATTTTATCAGGGTCAGGATGATGGTGGATCCAGAGCTTCTCCCAGAAACACTAGGCGTGAAGTTGGAATACAACCTGGATGGGGTGCCAGTCTATCACCACACACGCGTGCACACACGCACACACACACACACACACACACCTGGGGGCAATTTAGAGCCACAAAACCACCTACTGGTGCGGTGGAGGTGGGAGGAGACCTTGGGAAACCTACACAGACACAGGGAGAACATGTGAAACTCCAAACAGACAGGAATCCGAGCTCAGAATGGCAGCAGGGACCCTGCAATAACCCGCTGCGCCACCGTGCTGCCTGTCATCATTATTTAATGCTAAAATTACTAAGCACTAAAAACACTCCCACAGGGTAGAACAGAGGCTCCTGAAATAAAAGCTGACACACAGACCTACACTAAATACTTTTTTCTTTTTTTTTTTTAAAAAAAAAACCTCTTTCAGTCACATCTCAATATATATTTTCAGAGAATAGTTTTAATATTCCATTTAAGTTTTAAGTTTCCTTTTGTCAACACTAAAGAGACTGATCTGGGATTTTTTTAATAATCATAATCAGATGTTTACTACACAGCTTGATATTTCAGATAAATAACAATAATAAGCAGGTTATACTCTGATGATGCGTACTTGATCCTAACATAATTTTCTATTAATTTGTGTACTGTCCAGTAAATACACAATCCTGTAAAACTGTTTATATGCTTCAGTCCATATTATAGCAGTGTTGGAGTTAAAGATCTGAGCAAACTAATGAACTAAAATGATTGTTGAGTAAAGAGTAAGCTTTGGTATGAGCTAAGAAAACAATTGCTAACCGTTTACTTGCCCTTAAAAACAACGTTCTCTGTAGCATTCCATGTAACGGTCCATATGCAAGTGTAACACAAGAGACTGCATTGATGGCCATAAACAAACCGGGGGATTACTAGAATGCACAAGCTAATCGTGGGCCGTTGAGTCCGACCAAAGGGGTTGAGTCTCCTGAGATTTCGCCACAGGGAGGATATTGTGGGCTGCAGGACTACACTGATCTTTCAGCGGGGATCAGAATTGACACTGTTTGTAGAGCAGATTAGCCAGGGCTGAGATGGGGTTGGCAGGATGGAGGTGTATTATGTTTTTTAGAGAGTCTCTTTGTACAAATATTGATTGTGGGTAACCTATCCGAGACCCTCACGCCTCAGGGGGATAACGGTTGCGTCAATCCGACTTCAGATTTAGCGAGCATACACGTCTTTTCTTCTCATAACACTCATAGACACAGGCTCGGGTGTTTAAACAGGGTGAAGGCTTACCGAATACCTACCGCAGACCAAAAAATATGACAAAGGAATGAATTGCCATGTAGGTCGTGTGCATGTGAGAAAAAGGAAATTCCGAACAAATAAATGGAGGGAATGAGGAAATTAGCAAGAGTGTAAGAATGTCAATGAGCAGGTGTTGTAAAGAGTGTGTTCCAAAGGAGAAACGCCAAGATCTTGATGCAGAGTGATCTCATGGTTGTCATAAACCAGCAGACAGAGCATACTGAATGAACTTGAGCATACCAAACAGGTCCAAGCACATCAATTATTTTGACAGATCTGCATCTGTATGCTAGATGTAGGAATTATGTGGATGTCTTCAAACACAGTAAATTATATCATGTTGTTTTTCTCTTCGAGACTTTATGGGTATTTGAATTGTCAAATACCCATATTTGTGCGTGAAGGAAACCATGTGCAAGCACTTACTGAAATTTTGGCCACTCTTCCTCACAGATTCCCATCATAGTTTGCTTGTTTGCTAACTGAGGAGCTTCAGCACTATATTGCAATATGTCTTTTCCCTCAGGGAGTGACAGAGAAGGAGCACGAGTCCTGACTCTGTAAGTGGCCTATCAGGCTGACGTGTATTATGTGAGGAGAGATTTGAGAGAGATAGACAGACAGATTGGAAGTGAGTGAGTAGCTAAGCTCTGATGTCATCGATTTGCTTTGCACGTATTAGTCAGGAAGTGTGAGAGCCTAAGGAAGGCACGATGGACTATACAGAATATGCAGAAAGGCTGAAATTTGAGCATTTTCTGCCTACAAAAAAGCCTCCAAAATACTGTTTAATAGCGATTAGTAATAATTAAATGGAGAAATTATTGTAACTCTTTATTTGACTAGGTATAAATCTTGATTACTTTATTCCAGCATTTGTAGACTTGTTTGTCAAGTTTCACATTTGGCATGAATACTTGAGTCGGCATGAAAACTTCACACAGAATAATTCCTTCTGAACCCTGGACTGATTGCACATTCGCTACATCACTTTTGTGCCAATAGGTACATCTGTTTGCTGTTTTTAATCATTCTTCGCAATGATGGACAGCTATTTTCCGATGCATGGCATGCTGTGCAGAAATACCTGCATAGGAGGAGCTGTTCTTACTTAGGAAGATTTTTTATGGCACGAGACGTGCAATACTTCGTGATGCTCTCGATGAGCTAATTACAGTGCTCCAGACCTAAAACTTTAGTTTTATATAACAACAACCTTAACAACCCTGGCATCACAAAACTTGAAACAGGAAGTAACATAAAGATTTGAACCAATCTTGTTACTTAGCATGCAGCTTTGAGAGCGGATAGCTTCCACACCTGATGTGGATCATGGTACGATGGAGGCAAGCCAAAGGATGATGTTTTCCAGAGGAAGTGGGATCAATTGTCTGGATCGGTTCACTGCTTGTAAACAGTGCTCACACTTCACTAATTGTACAAACACTCTGGGCAAAGAGTCTGGGGAAAAACATGTGAGAAAAACATCCAATCAAGTATGCCTAGTTTTCCTGGGATAGGCTCTGGACTCAGCACAACCCTGACGAGGATGAAGCAGTTACTGAAGATGAATGAATGAATCTTCATGGTTGTCCTAATCAGTTAAATATAATTATCGATTCAATAATATGTATGTGGTAGATAAGCCTACTATGATCACAGTTGTGCATCTGCATTATTAACGGCGGTCTCTCTTTTGCAGAACTGGTTCACTCGGGCAGTCTGCTGCCATTTGTAGGCTCCGGTGAAGGAATGCAGTTTCAGACATTCCTGTTAGATGAGGAGAAGAGCAGATTGCTTCTAGGGGCCAAAGATCACATCTACCTGCTGGATCCAGACAGTATCAACAAGAACCCTAGAAAGGTATTCAAACACACACATACACACACACACACACACACGCTCATAAGAACACTCGCACACCTGCAGGACAGGTATTTAGTTCCTTTAGCTATAAGTGTTCTGGGGCTAAACGTGAGGAATTTTTCCCATGGATTGATCCATAGCAACACACAATGTCTCTTAGATGCCTGACACATATACTAGAGGAAAATCAGTCGGTCAGACACTATAACTAAACCACAAATCATGGCCTGTTGTTTTGCAGTACACACAGTAGTGATTAATTACTCTCTTAAAAAAAGTCATATGGCGGTACAGTATGTGACAGGGTGTATGTTTTGACTGATTAGAACTGTGCAAGTTCCTAGCACCTGATTTCTCTTCTATTCGCTTTCTGTTTCTTCATCACCTGCATGTGGTGTCAGTTTAATAGTTGTAAATAGATCTTAATGAAACCGTTACTGTCGGTCTCGGTTCATTTGTCCTGCACATTTCTTTTCATGCTGAGTGATTTTGCCTGTCTAAAGTCTGGTGTAAGCTAGGATGGAACACTTAATTAGGTTTCTGTCTACTCTCGCTCTCTCTTTCTCTCTCTCTCTCTCTCATGTTCAGGCAGGTTTACTGAACACTTTCATTGACTTGGATCTGGTATTATAAGATTAACAGATAAGGTGTGTACGTTCAGGGGACAAATGTCCTAAAAAAAGGGCTTCTGAACATTTATTATTAGAATTCCCACAAATAAACGCTCATTCTTCTACCATTTATCATCCAAATTTAGACTTTAGGTAGGAAAAGCATGGATGCCTGTATGACACCGTGCATTGTATGTGCTCTATCCAAGCTCCAAAAGCTTATAAAATAGTAACAAGTCAGCCAGCTAATGTTATAGCTTTAACCAACTAACGGGTTTATAGATCTAAAGAAAACACTACTATACTCTTATTTAAAAGTAGAGAAGTGGTACTTTATTTACTGTTCATGGCATGAGCAGATATAATGTCACACGCTGAGCTCTGAGGTTGAGCAGATGTTTGCGACTTTCTTAGTAGGAATTCTTTGGTTTTCTTTTTCTTTGGTTTTTCATAGTTGGAGTCCCAGCACACATAAGGCCACTTGTAATTGCAGTTTGCCCCAGCAGTAATTCATGTTTTTCTAGTGATAGCAATATTTCCAAAAAAACAAAAAAAAGTGATATTACTGTAGAGTAGGGTTGCATGGTATACCGGTACTATGGTGGTAATCTCTCCCTCTGTCGAGCCACACATGATTTTATGGAGATACTAGAGATCCTGATCCTCTCTGCTCTCCGGACCTGCCTGATCCGTTTCGGATGTCCTACCTCTGGATGGAGCTCTCATCTACTCCGATTCCAGATTGCTGGGACAACGGCTGCTTCTAAGACCAAATAGACTTCATATAAAACCATAATGAACTTTTTCACACTATCCATTGTTACCCAGATGAGGACGGGTTCCCTTCTGAGTCTGGTTCCTCTCAAGGTTTCTTCCTCTTAACATCTTAGGGAGTTTTTCCTTGCCACCGTCGCCACTCAGTGGCTTGCTCAGTTGGGATAAATTCGTACCTTTTAATATCTATATACTGTGTTGATATTTCTGTAAAGCTGCTTTGAGACAATGTCTATTGTAAAAAGCGCTATACAAATAAAATTGAATTGAATTGAATTGAATCAATTGTATTTTTTAAACAGTAGTACCATAAGTAATGTTGCATGTGAGACTGTTAATACTATTTTCGATGAAACGACACATCTCACTGCTTTTGCAGAATACACAAAGGTTAGTGATACTTCGTTTAACCTAAATTCTTTACCTTAATCTTTAAAGATTTCCTGTTTGCTAGTAAGCGAGCCAATGTTATGCTAACCGCAAAAAAATTAGCCGTTTTTTTTTTTTTTTAAACAAATTCAGTTATTTATTCCTAATGATGTTTTCATTCTTAGTGCTCTGAGGACAATTTCCATTTGCATGATTTCATTGCTCCAGGGAACAATAGAAGAAATGAAATATGTGGCATATTGAATTAGTTGCTTGCCAACTGTATGATTGTTCTTGAGTTTTTCCACTAACCTGTTATTCATTCTCATTGATAAAGTATTCAGAGAAGTTTGTATTTAGTATGTATTTCTGTAAATTTGGTTTTGAATTATGAATTAACACAGTATTGCATGGTATAGGAATAGTACTTGGTATCATGATACGTCCGCTGGTATAGTATCGTAAGATATGTTTGTGGTATCGTGACAACCTTACTATTGAGTCCTGCTGCTAAAGATCCGCTATGAATGAACATTTACAATAGGCCATGGTGTTCTCTGACTTGTCTATGCTAACCCTACATAAATCCCTAACATGATGTGAGTGTGAGAGTTATTATCTTATGAATATCTTTAAGGATGAGGTAATGCTCTCTTATTGTGTGTGTCTGTGTGTGCGTGTGTGTATAAGTACTTGCGCATAATTCACTCACGATTGCAACAGAATATATACATCCATCTCCTGTGTTACCCCAAAGCAAGACAACACATTTGTGTCAGTGCTAAATATTCCCACGACATCCCTCTATAGAACCATTGAGTTCCTCTGGACCCCACGGTCATCATTCCTCTTACACCTGCCAATCACTGTCACCATGACGACACGGGATGCCTCTGCTACAATAGTCCTGTGACAGTCACAGCTCAGCAGTGAGCATGCACAGCCTCCCTCTCAGTCACTCTCCTAACGTATACACACACACACACACACACACACACACACACACACACACACACACAAAACAACAACAACAACACATTTAGTTTGAATTACACTGACATGTTAAAACTGATAATACCACAGTGCTGTTGAATTCTTCAGTCTGATTTTTTTTTTATTTAAAAAAAAAAAAATTTTTTCCATAACCACACTGACTGTAATATTGCCAGAAACTCAGAGGTTTCCTCCAGGTAGTCCGGTTTCCTCCCCCAGTGCAAAAACATGTGTTGTAGGCTGATGGGAATTTCCAAAATGTCTGTAGTGTTTGATTGTTCAAAAAATTTGTGAAAATTTTTAAACAATGAATATGTCATGCTGCACAATGTGTTCACATGAACAAGATGGTGGCTCGGCTGAAAATTGATTCTGAAACCGAGAGTGTGGTGAGTGGAGCTGTGGACAGTGAGGTTGGATGGAGGATGTGGTGTCTATAACAGGGTCTGAGAGGACTTTCCATCCTTTTCAACTCAGTAGCATGTGAAAACAAATTGGATAAGAAAAAAGTGGGATTGGATTGTAATGTGCAACCCGTGGTGCATCACATTATGTTGTGAAAGTGCTCTTTCACAACATAATTCACTCAGTCACCGGTAATTTATTACAAGGATTTTAGTTCAAGTGATATCAATGCATTAACAGTCCATCCATCCATCCATCCATTTTCCGTACCACTTATCGCACACAGGGTCGCGGGAAGCCTGGAGCCTATCCCAAGAAACTCTGGGGACAAGGCAGGGGACACCCTGGACGGGGTGATAACCCATTGCAGGGCGCAGTCACACACACATTCACACACTATAGACAATTTGTCTATCATCAGCCTACAGCGCATGTCTTTGGGCTTGGTGAGGAAACCGGAGTACCTTGAGGAAGCCCCCGAAGCACAGGGAGAAAATGCAAACTCCGCACACTCAGAGCAGAGGCGAGAATCAAACCCCCAACCCTGGAGGTGCGAGGCAAATTTTGCTGACCATTAGGCCACCGTTCGCCCCAAAGTAAGACTTTTCCAGGAGGAAACCCCCAACGCACGGGGAGAACATGCAAGCTCCACAGAGGTGGAAATCGAACCCCCAACCCTGGAGGTGTGAGGCATAGTGCTAACCACTAAGCCACTGTGACACCCCCCCCCCACCCCCTCGCAATGAGAGTTCATTGATTCAAAAGAAACTAAAAACAAGACTTTGTGCAGAGAAAAAAAGACATTGGTTTGTCTAGTTTGAAATATTTTCAGACTAACAGAGTATAGTCCGACTAGTCGACATCTCCCCACAGGGACAGCTAGTGAATATGTTAGTCAACTAGCCAGTGCAACCTCTTCTTTACACACAACACTCCTTCTTTACAGTCTGTCATTCTGCCATACTTCATGTGCACTTCCACAAACACAAGCATCAGAAGAATGCACTCCACCCTGATCTATCAAAATGACCAGACACAGCTGCACGGGCTAACAGCTAGTTGGAAAGCTGCCTTGTCTCTTTCTTCCTCTTTGAACTCTCCAGCCATGCGCTAGTGTTCGTGCTTGTGCCGGAATGTGTGAGTTTGCTGCAACATGTATGATGTTTATTAGAGTGCAAAGGTTTTTTGGGATGTATGTACGCAGTTTAATTACCACCTGGTCTTGCCTTTCAGAGTGTGAGAAACGAGGCATGATAGCTTTTCCAAATGAATCAACATAAATGTCCATGTGTCTGAGCTCATACCGTCACATAACATGTGCGGGTGTGTGCATGTGCATGAGCGTGTGAGGAACTGCAAGGGTTTGAGAGGTCCTGTCAGAGTGTGTTATTGTGCGCAGCTTCAAAGTCTGGCTGTGTAAAGTCGTCTCACGAGCGTGCCTGATTTTGTTTAGTCAGAGGGGTCTGCTGGATTTTGTGTTGCGTGAGGAGATGGCTCTCAGGGGTCAAGGTTAGAGGTTGGCCCAGTACATGTTAAGCTCTTAAGCCTTTTATAACACATGTGTGCACAGATAAGATCAACTGGCACAGCCTCCTTTACACCATACATTAATGCTGGACAGGTTATGGTGTGTTAATTGTTAGAGCAGTATCGGCTGTTGCAATGCTGGTGTTTTTAAACTAAGCCTTTTAACAAATCACATTTTAGTGATTTTAGTGAGCATTCGGATTCATCTTAATAGATTAAAAGGAATTCATTAAAGAATTTAGCCCATCATTTAACCTCGACACATCTCCAGTTCATACTCTGTATGTTTTAATTTATTGCATGAAGCATTTCAGTCACAGTGCAGAACAATACACAATCACATGACTTCAACAAAGCAACAGTTTTCATTTGGTAAAGCGTGTCAATAAGTGCACTGATTGTCGTTGTCTGTCTGTCTGTCTGTCTGTCTGTCTGCCGGCCTGTGTGTGTGTCTCTCTCTCTTATACACATACACACTCACCACTATTCTCTGTCATCTCTCTCTTTTTCTCCCTGTGTCTGCCTTTCTCTTCTTTTCTGTCTGTCTCTCTGTCTCTCTCTTTTTCTCTCTGTATCTGCCTCTCTCTTCTTTTCTGTCTGTCTCTCTGTCTCTCTCTTTTTCTCTTGGTGTCTGCCTTTCTCTTCTTTTCTGTCTGTCTCTCTGTCTCTCTCTTTTTCTCCCTGTATCTGCCTCTCTCTTCTTTTCTGTCTGTCTCTCTGTCTCTCTCTTTTTCTCTCACTGTCTGCCTCTCTTCTTTTCTGTCTGTCTCTCTGTCTCTCTCCTTTTCTCTCGGTGTCTGCCTCTCTCTCTTGTGCTCTCTATTCCCCTTTCTATCTGTCTGTCGGTCTCTCTTTTCCCCTCTGTCTGTCTATCCACCTCTCTTACTTTCTCTCTCTTTCTGTCTGTGTCTGCCTCTCTCTCTCATTCTGTCTGTCTTCCTTTCTCTCTCTCTCACACTCTCTCACTCTCTCTCTTTCTCTATGTATGCCCCTCTCTGTCTTGTTCTGTCTATTCTCCTTTTTGTCTGTCTGTCTTTTTCTCTCTGAACCTCCCTCTCTCTCTCTCTCTCTCTCTCTCTCTGTGTATGTATGTATGTATGTATGCGTGTGTGTGTGTGTGTGTGTGTGTGTGTTTCACAGCTGAGCTGGCCAGCTCACAGAGACAGGGTGGATATGTGTATCCTGGCCGGTAAAAACCCTCTCGTAAGTAACACCCAGAATATATGACTGTAAAGCAAACATTTCTGCAAACTGCCCTCTGTGTTTTTTAACCTCATTAAAATGCTTGTTAAAGTTGTAAACAGATTTTACACAGACTCTCTTTCTGATTCTTTATACTTTCACATAATGCTTTGTTTTTTGTCTTTATCTGTCCCCCCGTCTCCATCTTTTAGACCGAGTGTGCCAATTTTGTTCGTGTTCTGCACAATTATAACCGTACTCACGTCTATACATGTGGCACTGGAGCCTTTCATCCTACATGTGCTTTCCTGGAGGTCAGGGGCCACAAAGAGGTGAGAGGTCAAGCTATAGGATGCTGACATATTTCTCAGCCATATACATATTTCTCAGCCAAACACTGCATGATGGTAGCTGTGTGAGTAATTACTTAGCTTTCACCTTGTTCCATGTATTAACTTTGCTTGATGTGTGTTCTGTGAGGCAAAGGGTGGTGGGCTTCACATGATCAGCAGCAGTATGGAGTCAGGCAGGCTGAAATGCCCTTTTGACCCCCGTCAACCTTTTGCTTCAGTACTTACCGGTGAGTGCGGACTTTTTTGTAATGCTTTAATGCTGTGTGCCTGCATCGCACACAGCAAGTCTGACCTTTTATCACACTGAGAAACAGTTTCTCTGGCTTAACAGACCAGCTTTGTTCACTCACAGCAAATGCTTTGACAGATATGGTAAAAGCTAGATGAGATGGGTTTACTGTAGCCTTTAAAGGAAAACACGATCAAGGAAGGAGGACACTAAAACTTCACTAGAGGGCATGGAAGACTGTGCTGGCAGGTTGATACAAACACTCCCACTCGCCATAAAGATTTATACCACAACAGGCAGAAACAGAGAAGGGGTGGATTGAGGGTGGTGTTTTTAAAGAAGTGTGTGTGTGTGTTAGTCACTATAATCCATTCCTCTTCTTTGTAAACACCACCCTCAAACCATATATATATATATATATATATATATATATATATATATATATATATATATATATACAGTGAGGGAAAAAAGTATTTGATCCCCTGCTGATTTTGTATGTTTGCCCACTGACAAAGAAATGATCAGTCTAGAATTTTAATGGTAGATTTATTTGAACAGTGAGAGACAGAATAACAACAAAAAAATCCAGAAAAACGCATGCCAAAAATGTTATAAATTGATTTGCATTTTAATAAGGGAAATATGTATTTGACCCCTCTGCAAAACATGACTTAGTACTTGGTGGCAAAACCCTTGTTGGCAATCACAGAGGTCAGACGTTTCTTGTAGTTGGCCACCAGGTTTGCATACATCTCAGGAGGGATTTTGTCCCACTCCTCTTTGCAGATCTTCTCCAAGTCATTAAGGTTTCGAGGCTGACGTTTGGCAGCTCGAACCTTCAGCTCCCTCCACAGATTTTCTATGGGATTAAGGTCTGGAGACTGGCTAGGCCACTCCAGGACCTTAATGTGCTTCTTCTTGAGCCACTCCTTTGTTGCCTTGGCCGTGTGTTTTGGGTCATTGTCATGCTGGAATACCCATCCACGACTCATTTTCAATGCCCTGGCTGAGGGAAGGAGGTTCTCACCCAAGATTTGACGGTACATGGCCCCGTCCATCGTCCCTTTGATGCGGTGAAGTTTCCTGTCCCCTTAGCAGAAAAACACCCCCAAAGCATAATGTTTCCACCTCCATGTTTGACGGTGGGGATGGTGTTCTTGGGGTCATAGGCAGCATTCCTCCTCCTCCAAACATGGCGAGTTGAGTTGATGCCAAAGAGCTCCATTTTGGTCTCATCTGACCGCAACACTTTCACCCAGTTGTCCTCTGAATCATTCAGATGTTCATTGGCAAACTTCAGACGGGCATGTATATGTGCTTTCTTGAGCAGGGGGACCTTGCGGGCGCTGCAGGATTTCAGTCCTTCACAGCGTAGTGTGTTACCAATTGTTTTCTTGGTGACTATGGTCCCAGCTGCCTTGAGATCATTGACAAGATCCTCCCGTGTAGTTCTGGGCTGATTCCTCACTGTTCTCATGATCATTGCAACTCCACGAGGTGAGATCTTGCATGGAGCCCCAGGCCGAGGGAGATTGACAGTTCTTATGTGTTTCTTCCATTTGTGAATAATCGCACCAACTGTTGTCACCTTCTCACCAAGCTGCTTGGCAATGGTCTTGTAGCCCATTCCAGACTTGTGTAGGTCTACAATCTTGTCCCTGACATCCTTGGAGAGCTCTTTGGTCTTGGCCATGGTTGAGAGTTTGGAATCTGATTGATTGATTGCTTCTGTGGACAGGTGTCTTTTATACAGGTAACAAGCTGAGATTAGGAGCACTCCCTTTAAGAGTGTGCTCCTAATCTCAGCTTGTTACCTGTATAAAAGATACCTGGGAGCCAGGAATCTTTCTGATTGAGAGGGGGTCAAATATTTATTTCCCTCATTAAAATGCAAATCAATTTATAACATTTTTGACATGCGTTTTTCTGGATTTTCTTGTCGTTATTCTGTCTCTCACTGTTCAAATAAACCTACCATTAAAATTATAGACTGATCATTTCTTTGTCAGTGGGCAAACGTACAAAATCAGCAGGGGATCAAATACTTCTTTCCTTCAATGTATATATATATATATTTGTGCCGTTGTGAGGTATTATTCTCGGTTCAATAGTTGCTGCAAGCCTTATATAATCAACCAATTGGTGTGCAAGAAGGCGGGAATTACAGAGTGAGGTTAAAGCAATGCAAACATGCACACACATGCCGTATTAGACCATAAGCACATCATAATGAAACTAAAGCCGAATCCCGGATTTTTTCTCAAATTATTTAAGGTCCAGGAAAAAGTGGACGTATGGTCACCCTAACAAAAGCATTTCAGAGATCTATTTGTGTTCATTTCTACCGAATTAACTTTGCACAAAATTAGTTTGTGCATGCACCAGGAGGTTGCTCACGTGAGTCACGACTGGCAAGAGAGAACCAGAACTATAGTCAAGCAGCTGTCTATACTGTGTTCTGTTAAAAGATGAATTTTTAAATAAAAAAAAAATGTAATCCTGATAGTATTCCCATTTTTTACAAAATGTACCTGTAATATGATTACTTTGTTTTTTGACGTAACTGTAACAGATTACAGCTACCAGTTTTTTGTATTGTGATAATATAACGCCGTTACATGTGTCCCATTACTCCCCAAGCCTGTGTACATAACATTATAATTTCATTCAGTTCAGTAAGCCCTTGATTCTGCACTTGATTCTGCTCAAGGTTGTGGTGGATCCGGAGCCTTCTCCTGGGAACACTGGGTGTGAAGTGGGAATACGTGGGACAGGATGTCAGTTGATATAAAATTCTATAATAAAATGAATACTAAGAATGCCTCAGATTTGGTAAGTGGTGATCAAATCTCAAGGCAGATATTTTAAGGAAAAAATATAATATAATCATACATTATTATTTTGTCCTTAATAATTTGATCATTGTAAGCCAAAACACACTGTAATATTTGGTGAAGATCTTCTCACATTCCAGAGGCATACAGAGACAGGCTCTGTAAACAGGAGAAAAGCACAAGCAGGGAGCACACATGTAGTTGTGTGTGTATGTGTGTATTTGGAGGGAACACTGAAGAGAGGATCTGTATTTGTTGAAATTATGAGTTTTAAAATAGCTGACAGCTAATGACCCCAAACCTTCATTTTCACAAATAGATAGTCCTATAAATCAGGCTAATCTATATCTATAAAATATCTGGGGAAAAAAATGTACACCCTACTAACAAAAACATCTACAAACACATTGTGATGTAGTATGGCTTATTATTTTCTGAACAAAATGTGACAGTTGATTCCAGACATCTGAATGGTTGTGTATGTTTATTATATTTGCGTGACCATCTTACTGTTGATTATTTTACATCTCTGTAGCAGTAACTCACATTCCCAAACTTCTTCTTCAGGGTAGGTTGCCGTGGAGACAGCTGCGACTGAGAGGAAATTGTTTATGCGTGTATTAGAAAGATACTCAGCTGGTGTCAGATATCAAACAGAGAGAGAGCGAGAGAGAGAGAGAGAGTGAGAGAGAGAGAGAGAATGTAGATGCAGCCAGGAGGTCAAAGTCATCTTCATGTACCTTCATGACAAATTTGCATGCGATTTACTGTCTGTTCTCAGATCAGTACCTGTATGCTGGAACAGTGTCTGATTTCCTGGGGAAGGACAGCATGTTTAGTCGTTCTCTGGGTCCTCCTCCAGACCAGCACTACATACGGACAGACATCTCAGAGGACTACTGGATAAATGGTCAGAGTTATACACAAACACACACAGGCTGATATACATGAATATTCACAACACTAACCAACAGTAATGCACTTCAATTTGGCCTAAATCAGTGTTTCATACAGTAAATCCCAAAACATGTCTTAACGATTCAGGTCCATAAATATTTGGACACGGACCTAGTTATTGTTATTTTAGCAGTGTAACACAGTATATTGGAGTTTAAATGAAATAATGAGGATTAAGCCTTAATTTGAGTATATTAACATCAAAATTGGGTGATTTTATTAGTTTGTCCCCTTAAAACGGTCCAAAGTTAATCTGATAAACTAGCATAAGATGGTTGCAAATGCTTTGCAGTCAATGACTGTATAAAGTCTGGAGACTGGATTTCTTCCAGGGTGATGCTCTGCCAAGCCTTTACTGCAGCTGTCTTCAGTTCCTGCTTGCTCTGTAGGGCATTTTGCCGTCAGCAAGTGAAACGCATGCTCACTTGGATTCCAGTCATGTGATTTACTCTGGTTAAGGCTTCTCTTGATTGTTGACTTTGACACAGATACATCCTGGAGGATGCTCTTGATCTAGCCAGCCGTTGTGAAGGGGTTTTTCTCCACCGGGAAGGAAATTCTTCTGCCATCCACCACAGATGTTTTCCATGGTCCTCTGGGCCTTTTGGTGTTACTGAGCTCACCTGTGTATTCTTTCATTTAAAAAATGTACCAACTAGTTGATGTGACCACACCTAATGTTTTTGGTATTTCTCTGATGGGTTTGTTTCGATTTTTCAGCCTAATGATGACTTGTTTCACTGGCAGTGACAGCTCTTTCGACTTCACATTGAGAGTTAACAGCAACATGTTCCAAATGCAAATGCCACACTTAAAATCAATTCTATTGGCTTTTATCTGCTTACCTGTAAGTGGAAATAAGGAGCGAATAACACACACCTGACCATGGAACAGCTGAGCATCGAATTGTCCAATTACTTTTCGTCCTGCTGAAAGTGCAGCTGGAAGTCTCATATTCATTATTTAATTTCAACTCCAGTGCTGTGGTAGACAGATAAAATAACACATATTTATGGACCTAGCTGTAGATGATATAGACACAAACACACTGTTAATTTTTTTCAAATTGTTCTATATTAACCTTAAGTCTCCAGAGTCACAGCAAAAATGCAATATATGAGTAGACAGTCAGGGCAAAATTCCACCAATTCAGTTAGTACAAAGATGTCCTTTATACATTATACAGTAGAAAGGGTGAAATGCAGCGGAATTACCCATGGAAACTCCAGCTAAGACCCTACACACACAAACATGCAGGCTACATGATGAATAAAACCAAAACCACAGACTATTTAATATTTCCAGGCAAGCCGAAATTCACACCAGATTTAATACCATAAAGATTCACACACTGCCTGTACCAGCTCCACCCAAGATTAGTTCTTGTTCCCATGCTAAAAATGTATGCACACATGTGTTACACTTTATGTGCGAGTGTGTGATATACCACAGCTCATTTCGCCTCCTCTTCCCTAATTCACATCATTTGTTGCATCATCGTATCATTTATCATGTTAACTTCATTCTTCATGGTCTGAACTATACAACACTCATAGATCTTATACCTTACTGATTTATGTGCAATAATTTATGTACTTTGCTGCTTTAGATACTTTCATCTCCTTTCCTTTCATGTCCTTGGTGGAACTGGCTCACAGTCACTGCTAGGTTCTGGTTGAGGCACAAAGGCCCTCTGTGTACAACTTATTTATTTGAAGTGGATGTAAACCCACTTGGGGGATTGGGTTGAATTAAAAACACTTATATTATTTACTTTTCCTTCATTAACCCTTATGTGTTGCTTATATCAGAAATACCCATTTTTTTTCTTTCAAAAAGTAAAAAACAATTGATTATTAAATACAAATGTTATACTAAATACAAAAAATATTTTTACAATATGAAACTTTATGTGCTGTGCTCGATTTCTCTAATCATCAGAAAAGTACAGATTATCTTCAGGTAGTTTGACCTGAGAGTAACTGTGTGAAATAAAAAAAGCGGATTGTAATCTATTTTCGCCTGCCATCAGGAGGATCCCTAAGCATGGGAAAGGGTTTTTGTGCGTTCTTCCATAAATATTGTTTATTTAATAAAGAGAGAGAGGGGGGTGGGGTGGTGGTTATACAATATTGTGGTATTTTTATTGCACAAAAGTCTAAATAGATGGACTAGGCCAATGGGATGGACTACACCGCAAAGTTGTGAACAGAACAGGAAGGTTCAAATTTTATTATGTTTAAAAGAATGCCTATACATTCACACTTTTTTAGGTTTTTCTTTTGCTCTGTCTGATTTGTGCAGCTCTAATCTAAAAGGGATGAATGAATAAGAGCTGACTGTTTATCTCCTGTCTCCACAGAGGCCAAGTTTATAGCTGCTCATCCTATCGCTGACACGTACAACCCCGATGACGACAAGATTTACTTTTTCTTCCGCGAGGTGTCCCGGGACGGGCGCACCACGGACAAAGGCGTGCTGTCCCGCGTAGCCCGTGTCTGTAAAGTAAGAATCCCTGCAGGAAAAAATACGCAGCCATCCTTGCTCCTCTAGATCAAAATGTTCATCACTTCTCTGATTCAGTCATTTTTATTAGCAAATCATATGCATTTCACGTTCCCCCTGGGAGAGCGGGCTTCCTGGTACGTTTCACGTGACGAGATCTGTTGAAAGGAGACTAAACCAGTGCTGTCAGCAGGGTAAATCACAGCAGAGGCCTGGCTGTGTAGTCAGAGTCTGAGCCATTGTTCATGATGACACCAGAGTTCCTGTGTGCCAGTTTATAATCGTATTAACCGAACTCTTACTTCAGAGAGGAGAGTGCTGAAATGCCTTAAAAAGACTTCAGTGCAGGAGCCATATAGGTCATATATACTGTACATAACTATTAATGCTTTCTCAAACCTAAATGCTATTAGTACCTAAATGCTATACACATTCTGAGACTGCAAAATCTTTGCTCTGAGGCTCTTAATGCTTAGGAAGTAAGCTGTAAGGCTAGCCAAGGCCAGATTCCTCTCACACTAGAGAGCACATCTTTGTAGATTAGACTGTTTACGACCACTACTGCTAAGCCCTTTTATGGTTCTACTTTTTCTCTCTCTCTGTTATTCAGTACAACATAATGGCAAAGAATAGAATAGCATGTGTTTGCAGACTTCAGTGGTGGCATCTGATCAAACACTCTTGAGAAATAACAAGTATGTTAGCTCATGCCTGAACTGTAGCAAACCTTTCCACTAACAGGCTGCATATAACTGCTTCTGCAGTTAACCTGATTCTAAGACTTAACAAAGAGGCGGTGACTACATACTCAATCGTACTAACAGTATAAATTAGATTTAGACTCTAAGTCTCTCTCATTTTCTCTCTTACTGTCTCTGTGGGTAACTGATGTGTGTTAGCTCTTCTCCCCACTCTGTCTTAGTTAAATAAGCTAGTCTGATTAAGGACAGATGGAGGCCTTCACTTCATATAATGGGAGTTTATTTATGGAGTCTATAAAATGAAGTATAATGGTTTTAAAAGGTACACCTTGTGGTTTTCGAGTGAGGACGCTTAACTTAAGACGCTTGACTAATGCCTGTGTCATGTTTGTGTATATTTGTGTGTCTCAGAATGATGTAGGTGGTTTGAGAAGTCTGACCAACAAGTGGACAACGTTCCTCAAGGCCCGACTGGTGTGTTCCATTCCAGGAACAGATGGTGTGGATACACACTTTGACGAGCTCCGTAAGTGGGTGATTTTACACACAACCAAACATACACTCTCTCGCACACACAGACGGTGTGCTTATTAGACATAAAGCTTTATCTGATAATCACACTTATTTGTAGTTCTAGGAATTTTAAAGCGTGTGTCTGTGTGTGTGTGTGTGTGTGTGTGTGTGATTGTGTATGTGTATGTGTGCATTATAGAGGACATCTTTATGGTTCCAACCAGAGATGAGAAAAACCCCAAAGTGTATGGAGTCTTCACCACTACTAGGTACTCGTTCTTGTATTGTTGTGACTGGAGGAATCAGGTGTGATTACAAGTCTGGATATAAAACCACCCAGAGCTCTGAATTCCATTACAGTGTTTACTACTCTCGCAGCCTTGCATTGTTGCATACGTAGTTTATTATGATCAGCTCATATAAATGTCCAAACATATACAGACACAGCACATGCAAAGATTTGCTTCCCTTACTGCAGACCTCCAGTTTTGCTTATCTCTGTTTAGAAATATGTTGCCAACATTTTTTACTTTGAACGTAAAACACAGCTTGCTTCAAATGTAAATGAAATGACTTTCACAATTATTTCACAATATCCATGTATGTTTACTACTGTTTGTGTCCTTGTGTGTACCATCAGCTCTATCTTTAAAGGATCAGCAGTGTGTATGTACAATATGGAGGACATCCGTGCTGTATTTAATGGGCCTTACGCACATAAAGAGGGACCAGATCACCGCTGGGTGGAATATGAAGGGAAAATCCCTTACCCAAGACCTGGCACGGTCAGGACCACATCCCTCCTTCTTCTTCTTCTTCTTCTTCTTCTTCTTCTTCTTTTTTTACTTTTCTCTATTCCACATTTTAGTAGCAGCTTTTGTGTGCAGCTGTACCTTCTGTCATTTTTGTTCAAATGTTAAATATATTCTTCACAATGACAAACAAGTTTAGTCCACTCGGAGAGTGACATTCAGAACAAACAGCTGTACTGATATATATTGTAGTGTTAGGATTCACCACTAGAGGGCGATACAGCCTAATGATTATGCTCTCTCAGCCTGAACTTGTTCTCCAAAGAAAAGGACATTATTTACAACACTGGTGTATGTGTTCATATTCTGATATTTGTATAGGAGATATTATATTTGAATTTCAAATGTAATAGGCAGCAGTGGCTGAGTTTTGAGCTAGTGAGCTGAAAGTTGTGAAGGCAAATCCCACAACTACCAGAGAACCACTGCTTGGCTCTTGAGCATTGCGTTTACTGTCAGCTATAGTGGAAGTTGCTCTGGCTGAAAAATAGCAACTAGCAAATACCTAAATGTAAATGTTTCTCTCCCATACAGTGTCCGAGTCGCACATACGACCCACGCATAAAGACCACTAAAGATTTCCCAGATGATGTCATTAGCTTTATCCGCATGCACCCGCTAATGTACCACTCCGTGTACCCGATCACCGGCCGGCCCATCTTCACAAGGATCAACACCGACTACCGGCTCACGCAGATCGCAGTAGACCGCGTCTCTGCTGTGGATGGGCACTACGCGGTCATGTTCCTGGGCACAGGTAAAGTCACACACATGCTGGCAAATTACTGGAAATTCCTAAATGTACAGTGAGATGATAAGTGTTTTCATGATAAAGATCAGAACTTACCAAAATATGTAAACCATGCCCCCATACGTACTGTACGCATATGTTTGAAAGTGTATTACCACTAGAGGGCGAGGTGAGTCAATTTTCAGGAAAAAAAAGCAGACACCAAGTGTTGGTTTTTGTGTGTTTTATAGATGCTGGTTCAATTTTAAAAGTGGTTAGCATCACACAGGAAAACTGGGCCGCAGAAGAGGTGGTGTTAGAAGAATTACAAGTGTTCAAGGTAAAACGAAAGAAAACAAATAAACAAAGACTCTGTTCCTTAAAAGTATCTTTCATAACTGCTTTTGTGTCTTATTTCAGAATCCATCTCCCATCCTCAGCATGGAAATCTCTTCCAAACAGGTAGAAACAATATATAATACTGACAGGCACTATGTCTTCACATTCTGTGTAAAATTCTGTCCTTGAGATTGCAATGTAACTCCACTTTTATTACCTCCAAAGATTTCCACTGTTGTCTCTCTCTCTCTCTCTCTCATACATGACACACACATTCCTCCTTCTCCTGTTTGTCTCATTATCTGCTTAAGTACGTGGCTGGGTCAGACACAGGACAAACCAAATTCAGTCACTTTCTCCAGGCCATTTCTTCTTCCATCTCTCTCTCTCTCTCTCTCTCTCTCTCTCTCCGTATACATTTGTATTTATTCCCTGCCTAGTCTGAAGTTTCTCAAAGTATATGAGCTCTCTAGGCATATGGGTAAAAGAACAAATAAACACAATGTTTACATAAAGATGAAAGCATCTGAACAAATTACAGAGCAACAAGGACGGAGCAAATAAATCACGTTTACTGATGGTCCTTTCAAGATGTTATAAATAAAGCAGCTCCGATAGTTCCTGAAAGTACTTTTGCTGGCCTTGCGTTTGTGTTTGTTCTGTGCGTGTGTGTGAGGGCGTGTCGTACTGTGTGTCTTTAGCAGCAGCTGTTTGTCGGAGGGGGAGATGGCCTGGTGCTGGTGGCTCTGCACAGGTGCCACATTTATGGTCAGGGCTGCGCTGAATGCTGCCTGGCCAGAGACCCATACTGCGCCTGGGACGGCTCCCACTGCTCCAGATACATACCGGCATCCAAGAGGTGAACACACACACACACACATACATGTTTACAGCTTGTGGCAGTTAGAAATAATGTTTAGTATCCTGAATCGATTATTCAGTGTGAGCAGCAAGAAAGAATAGCATGACTAGAAAAAGTACAATAGTGCAACACTGCAAAAGAGCAAGGACTAGTATTGTGAGAAGAGTACAGCTGTACCTTTACAGCACTGTAAAGGTAGCCTGAGAAATGTGAGGGCACAATACAGGAGGAAGGATTCGGTATGAGAAAGTAAGTGTGTAGCCTGTATGAGTTAGTAGACATGAGTAGTATTAGTAAATAGTTGGTTAGAGAAGTTGAAGTAGAGACCATGTGTGTTCCACTGTGCCCTCACTCTGACCTACTTCTTCAAAACCCCCAGATTTCAGCCAAGAAAAAAAAAGATAACTATTTGATTGTGCACCGCAGCTCTGCTGCTATAGGGTGTTGTGGGAGTGGACCGGACAGGCAAATTGATTAGAGGAGCTTTGTTGTTGAGATGATGTATGTGAGTTGCCAAAGAAGTTTTCTTGCCCTTTTCTCTCTTTTAGGTTTGCTGCTGACATAAGCAGGTCAGGTCATTCCTAGCAGATGCGGAGTCAGAGAAAGTCCGAGAGAGTTATTAGTTCAGTATATGTTTTTGCACATTGTCAGGTGGTCAGATAACGTCATTAACTCAGTTTTACGTGTTACAAAAGAATGCCTTGCCATTATGAGATTTTTTTTTTTTTTTTTTTTACAAGAACATATGCAGAAACAGGAGCACAGATATAGAATTATATTGCCAGGATACTGTACATAGCTGAGCCTATCACATATTCGCTTACATATCCGTAACTCTTTGTTTCAGGAGGGCTCGCAGACAGGACATCAAACATGGAGACCCATCCAGCCATTGCTGGGATGCAGACGATGGTAAGTACTGTAAATGTGTGTGTATGTGTATGATAGGACTGGAATTTCTGGAGTTTTGACCATATGAAGACACAGCTGGTCCCCATGAGGAAAACAAAACAAAAAATAGAAAACATTTTTTTTAACAGAAAAAAAGGGATTATATAAAAAGATTTCCTTTACTGGGGATAAGGTTAGTGTTGGATTTGGGTGTATGATAGCATTCCTTTGCTGCACTAATAATTATGTTATAGAAGGTCCTCACAAGGATAGTAAGAAATGTGTGTGTGTGTGTGTGTGTGTGTGTGATGCATAAAAGCTTACTAAAAGCTCTGCATTGTTCCAGAAAATGCAGCATTGTCCAGAGGGGCTCATGTAATGGAATTCACAAATAAATCTTAAAACTACTCTCTCCCTCTGTCAGTCATATACTCAAGCATACACACACACACACACACACACACGTACTTACACTCCCCATCAACTAAATGCATTGTCTCTTGCCTTTCCTCTGCCATTGTGTGCAGTGTTGGGGAAGAACGTAGAGGAGAAGGTGCTGTATGGTGTGGAGAATAACTCCTCCTTCCTGGAGTGTCTGCCTAAATCCCAGCAGGCCCAGATCACCTGGTTTATACAAAGACCAGGATCAGACCACCGCCAAGAGGTAACTAGCACACATCACTGTTTGGTTGTTTATGTGAGCATGCATTTGTTTACAATTGAGACCATATTAGTAATATTTAATGCTAATAATAAAAAAAACAGTATGCATGCAGTATCCTTCTCTCTGATTTAATGTGAAACACACTATCAGCAAAATATCATTTATTTCAACAGAATTTGTTGTGATCAGTTGGTGAATTCTTCTATTTTTACGTCAATGACTAAACTCGTTTGGATGTTTTGACTATAAATTATTCCACAAAAAGAGGCAGCATGCTACTGCTTTTTTGTGTGTTTGTGTTCATGGTTGCAAAGACAGCAATAAAAATGGACAGGTTGGCAAGCATGGTTGATTGCCAACAAACTGTCAGTGTACATACATTGTGAGTATGTAGGACGTGAATTAGTACCGTTAAATCTGTTCTCCCATTTCTCAAGTCTTCAAACTGTTTTAATGTTACTGTGGTGAAATGTGATGAAAACTTTGAACCACGTTTTAGCGTTAGTCAATTGTGCATACCTTGTGAGATGTACAGTATATACTACAAGAAGTAGGATCAGAATCGGGTTTTTGTATTTAGGCAATTTGGTACTGGAATCAATAACAGAGAACATAATTCACACAGTATACAATACTTTTACACAATATGCAGTAAATATACAAGAATTTACAGTGAATTTACTTTGAAGTTACTACAGTACATATAATTACAGCACAAGGGGCTGGTAAATGCAAGCGTTCCAATGAAATGTCAGACAGGTTCCATGAAGAGGATTATGACAAGTCCTTAGGGCTCTCACTGTCTAAATACCACCACTGAGAAGAGAACTGCTCGAAGAGAGCCTTGTAGTGTAAGTGCTACAGGTGCAAGTCTGAATCACAGGTGCTTTCTCTACATCTCGCTTTAATAATACACACAGCTTGATCATAACCTGGCTACACTGAGAGATGCTGGCACCAATGAGGAACATTGTGGTGCAAGAGAGTACAACATGTGCGTTCCGTGCTTTTAAGACAGTCCTAATCCAGGTCATAAACATGCCTACAATTGCTCTCATTCTGCCCACAGACCGTGCATCTATTGAAAGCACATGTTGCTGTGTATTCGGGTAACACTTTCTCCCTCATAAGTGCTTGGTGTTGCAGGGTTTAGCATATTTCAACAGTTGAATCGTGTTAATGTTCATATCTCTGGTTCTAAAATTCAGTGGTTACATAACAACCATTTGGTATGGACCCCATCAATAAAAAGGGAATAGTTTACAGTGCAAGCAAATGAATAACAGAAACAGCTAATGAAAAGAACTGAAGTACCTATATCAGCATTAGGCCCGAGAGCACACAGGACATTATCTTGGGTCCAAATTGCTGATATGTGTGTGAAGTGGAAAACACGGAAAACATATACGTAGTCAAATAAGTCCTCTTTGTACACCGAGATGTGTTCAGTACAACAAAACTGTGCTTTAGGGTCCTACAGTGTGCTTGTTCAGAATGGTGGTGTATAAGGTGAAATGTCTATTAGTTTTAGTTGAATGTCTATTATATTTCTATATATATACACACACACATGTATGTATATATATATATATATATATATATATATATATATATAAATATACTAATCGACCACTTTAGAAGGAACACCTGTACACCTGCTCATTCATGCAATTATGCAATCAGCCAATCAGGTGGCATCAGCATAAAGGAATTAATTGCTGGAAAAAGACAACTGGTAGAAGACTATTTTTCCAATCTTCAGCTGTAAATGTTTTGGTGAGCCTGTACCCACTGTAGGCTCAGATTCTGCAGTTTCTGAAATACTCAAACCAGCAGATCTGGCACCAACAACCATACCTCAGTCAAAGCCGCCGATATCACATTTATTTCCCGTCCATTATGATGAGTGATGCGAACATAAACAGAAGCACCTTCATTCCTGAGATAACTGACTTTTCTTGTTGCCATTCTCCATCAAGAAGATAGACATTATTGCTGATCTTATTTTAATGGCTGTGCTATTTTCTATTCAGAAAAAGGCAGTGGAAGAATGATGGATGGGGAGAATAACAGAGGAACTGATAAGGACGGAGAAAGGGAAATAGCAGATTCCATTTCTGTCGTCTACTCACCATTTTCTCTCGCTTTTTGAACCTGACCCTACCTCATCTCGAGGCTCGAGTGTTTCTCCAGCTTCTCGAGGCTCTCGCATTTCTCCATCTATCCCCCTAAAGCCGTTTCTACCCTGGACATTTGAAAATATTCCATTGCCCTTACTCTCCCTCATATACTGTATGCACTGCTGCTACTAATCCAACACCCTCATCACCCACATATCCTCACCTCCTCTGTCTCTCGGAGAGTGGTTCACACTGCGGATATGAAGGAGGATTTGACCTTGTGCACTGTGTGGGTGTTTTGTGTGTGTGTGTGTGTGTGTGTGTGCTTGTGTGTTATGATGAATGGATAGGCCTTGGACTAACTCCTCTGAGTGTTATATCAGCAGCGTTGTTGTATTGATCCATCACTACAGTACTTAATCACTCCTGAATAGCCAGAACACTCATGCATGCATTGTGAGTGAGTGTGCCTATGTGTGCGTGTCAGGTTCTACCTAACCTTTGTGGGGGTCTAGAAAAATGTGTTATATATTGCTCACAGAAAACTGTTTAAAGTCTCTCTGTGGGTAAACAGAAGCCCCCAGTTTTTACCTCTGGTTATATTTTACGCTTTCTTTCTTTTTTATCACCCTTTTCTTTTTATGACTGTCTCACTTTATCTGTCCTTCGCAGACAAACAGATGCTGGATGATGCAGCTGCTCAGAGCACCTGCAATACACACACTCTCATGCACACACCCACCCACACACACACACACACACACACACACACACACAAACATTCACATACTTTACACCTGCAGTGCGATCCGAATATATGACCCAACACCTCACCTTGTAAAGAATCATGCTGAATGATGGGAAAGGAACTCATCCTAAAGTGTTTGTGTGATTATAGTGTGTGTGTGTGTGTGTGTGTGTTGGTGCGAATGTTTATCCAAACTAAACAGATACAGATTGCAGCATGCCATCCCTAAAGCAGCATGTTTTCCTCCCACAGCGCTGAAAATCGGCAGCCTTCAGGGCACTGTTATGAGAGACAGGAGTTGTGGAGTGTCTCATGGGTTTTTAAGGAATATTCCAACCATGGCATGTAATCTCTATAAACCACATCTGTAGAGCGTGGGCAGTTAGGGCAAGCAATATTTTTAACACATTTCTGTGCACGAACAGAAAACCTGCTCACTTAGGTCGGCAGTCGTTGAATACCATCATTAAACATTTCAAATATGTGAGTATATTTAATGCAGATTCGTATACAAACATTATATTGGACTTTTTGTATGTTAAACTTTCAAGACGTTTCTGTGATATACAGATGTAAAAGTATGTCTGAAACCAAAACCAGACATTATTTCATTGTAAAAAGTAATCAAATATGTGAAAGTATGATGAACAGATTTAGAATGTAAACATATATATAAGTGGGTGTTGCATGAAAAATACACGCTTGGCATGAACGCTTGTTGACTGCCCAACATCTGTGCTTCAAAATCTATTAGAAATGATATTTGAGTAAACAAGATTTGTGCTATTTAATAAGTACTAGGTAATGTGCCAGAAATCACGTAGCGACTAATTTGAAAAGCCTTGGGTAGACTTTTAAGGCACTGTCGTCTAAAGGGTGTGTTTAAGTACTATGTGTATGTTTACTGGACTGTGGTCATTTTCAAATCCTCTTCACGGCGTAACACAAGAAGGGTGAGTGATAGAGATAGAGATAGAGAGATAGTGTGTGAGAGAGAAAAAGTGTGAGAGAGAGTGTGAGAGTGTTGCATGAGTGTTGCAGACAGCGATAGAGTGTGAGTGTGAGAGAGCGATAGAGTGTGAGAGTGAGAGCGAGATAGTGTGTAAGAGAGAGTGTGAGAGTGAGAGCGAGATAGTGTGTGAGAGAGAGCGTGAGAGTGAGAGAAAAAGTGTGAGAGAGATAGTGTGAGAGTGAGAGATGGATAGAGTGAGAGAAAAAGTGTGAGAGAGGGATAGAGTAAGAGAGTGAGAGATATAGAGTGTGAGAGAGAGTTAGAGTGTGAGAGAGGGATAGAGTGAGAGCGAGATAGTGTGTGAGAGTGAGAGAAAAAGTGTGAGAGTGAGAGATGGATAGAGTGAGAGAGATAGAGTGAGAGAGTTGCACGTCCTGTTCTATATTTCTGTACGTTCTGTTGAACTGCTTTCCCAGAAGGCTTTATGACTGGTGTTTGTGACTGATTCTGAACAGAAGGCCTTTCTCTCCTCACACAGCACATGAAAGAGTAAGAGGCCTCTTCCACAGCTTTAACTGTGACCTGGTTCTGCTTTTACACAGAGAAGCTGATCCAATGCATCACTCTCAACCTTCTGACATACATCTGACACACACCCTTATTACATGCAGACACAATGACATCACCATCACACACACACACACACACACACACACACACACACACACACACACTCACACATGTTTCATCCTTACATGCCTCAGGCTGTTTGTGGTATAGTCACAGGCATCACAGGAGCCAAAGTCAGAGCCTAAACACTTATCTGACTAAAGCTATTGATTTAGAATACTCTTCCATTTAGAGATTTTATTTCTTCCTGCCATAAACATTGCTCAACTCTATTTTATGTCCTAGGTATAGTAAAACCTACCTGAGTGTGAATTTTTATGTGCGCACATAAGTGTGTGTGTGTGTGTGTGTCTAGAAGTGAGTGTGCACTTGTTTAAAAAGGAGCTGGTATGCTTTGAAGCCCCCTCATTTCTCTCGAGCACAGCTGCATTGTTTTAGCTCTTGACAACCTCATGATGAGAATGAAGAACTGGCAGGCATAGAAACACAAGCGAGAGTTTCTTTTCAGTCTAGAAGGCGATGGCAATTGATAGACAGTAAGGAGACAGTTGTTAGCATGCTTTAGACAGCCTTCTCTTTGACCATGTCATTGCGTCTTTATTACTTGAACACACTGCATCCTCTCAAAGCCTTCCCAGGGCTGACCCTTACATTCACACAGAGGGAACTTCCTGTGTCAGAGGCCACCAAAGAAGTGAACACGCACCTTGAACATAGATCAGACCTGCTCACTGCCCACACACACACATGCTTTTTAGATAGGTCAGGCCGAGTAATAGTTCTAAAGGATGAAGCTCTCTCTCTCTCTCTCGCTCTTTCTCACTTCGCTACCATTAATATAGAGTCAGTGTTCCTGATGTATCTAATAAGACTGTAATGACCAATCAAATGCAGTAATTAGAGGTCAGCAGGAAGCTGAACCTAAAGGTGACAGAGTGACCTTTGCCCCTGTGTTTGGAGGAGTGTTGGAGCCATGCTGTGCACTGCTCCCCTTCGAATTAACTTTGTGCAAACCATCAGAATGATTAATGGCCATGAGCTCTACAGGTGACATGTGAATTCTCCATCTGCAGTTGGAGGTGACACATAATTATTGCACAGAATGAGAAAGTGCACTGCCTTTGAAACTAGATTGGAAGCAGTAATGCTAAATCTTTATGTGGTTTGTGTGTTGATGAGGAGGAAATGTTAATAATGTTTAGCACCTTGAGTGAAGATCATGCAAAGGATGTAACTTATTGATTATGATATATATATATATATATATATATATATATATATATATATATATATATATATATATATATATATATATATATATATGCTGGTGTGTTACAGATCAAAGAGGATGAGCGGGTGTTGGTAACAGAGCGAGGTTTACTAATTCGCTGGGTGCAGCGCAGTGATGCTGGCTTGTACGTGTGCACAGCTCAGGAGCACAGCTTCACCCGCACGCTCCTCCACCTCTCGCTGAGAGTCCTGGAGCGCAACCACCTTCCCGGGCACCATTCAGCCTCCATTGGACCCCCTGATCACGCCATTCAGGATATGACGTCTGAGTTGAGGCACAGTTATAAGGATTATGTGCGTGCTCTGAGCGCACCCTCTCTAGAGGAGTACTGTGAAGTGCTCTGGCATAAGGAGAAGAAGCAGAGGCAGAAAGCTAAGTGGAAACATACTCAGGAGCTCCGAAAGAGCAGGAACCGACGGCACCACCAGGGGGCCGCCGTCTGAATGAACGGTTGTCAGAAGTGCAGGTAGGGGTGGGAGGGATAACATACAGCATTGGTCTGTGGATCAGTGTCCATGGCCCAAATCTAACCTGTTTCAACCATTTCAACTATTTAAAGAACCAGTGCTCTGGCAGTCCGGGTGCAGAAGCAGTATCTCTACCTGTCATCAGGACACAGCAAAGACACACTCAAGTATGAAACTGCAAAATCTGCAAAGGCTGTGTAAGTGAAGAACAGGTTCCTCTTGCAGACCTACAGCAGAAATGTTCTGCTCATGTACTTATCTAGTAAAATCCCCAGAGAAGCAAGAGCTTTCCCGTTCACAATGCTTAAATTGTAACCAGTAATGAAATTGCATTCATGTTGAATGACTGTAAATATATGTGTTTTGTACAGCAGATTTTGCATGTGGTAGAATTGTCGACGTTTTAATTGTTTTCAGATTATGGTGGTGTTCACACAGCTGGGAAAATCAATTTCTTAAATAAATCCATATTCAGTCCCTTCAGGATTTTGTGACCTTTTCAAAACTCAAGTTTTGAAAAAAAAAAGCCGCAGCAAAATCAAGCATTTTTGGCCACAGCCATCACAAAAAAACGCAGCAAAAACCTGTACGGACTGCGAATTGCAAAAGTGATGAAATCTGATATTTGGATATTGACTGTAGACAGGTCGGCATGGTGGCCCAATGAGTAGTGTTTCTAGCGCACTGCTCCGGTGTCCCCGGTGCTTAATTTTCTGTCTGTATGGAGGTTCACATGTTTCTCACATGTATCCTGACCAGAATAAAGCGCCTACTGAAGATAAATGACGAAAAGAAACTTGAACTTTGGACTGGTTAAATTGATTCGCGTAGCCAGAACTTTTTATTGGCCTTTTAATTAGATTTGAAGCTACGTACAAATGCGTCTTGAATCTGAATGGAAAAAGATGTGTTTCATGCATTTTTGCATTTCAGACTGCAGAAAATATTCCTGCATAAACAAACAAACAAACAAACAAAATGGACCTGACTGTCTGAACACAACCTAAGATGATAAACAATATAATAAAGGTTTGGTAGAAAAAACTATAATATTTCTGTATATTTCCACTGTGTCTTTTGTAGTTAGTTTGTTTACAGTATATGAAGCTATTTATAATTACAACACAGTTGGAATAAACTCTTTCTTATGAAGCTCTCTGACTCCAGACGTTTTTTTTTTTGCCAAATACTTGAAGACCGATACTTGAAGGAAGATCAATCTATTGTTTTCTTCCTCTTAAATCTACTTCTTTTTCTTTTTAATTAGTATTATTTCTTTATATTCCTTTCAAAGTGGAGAAATTCACATAAACAGTGACTGGCTGGAGTTCTACACTAAAGTCATGCTCTCCAGCTCTTGATTGAGAAATGCCGCCAGTCTGGTCAGTTGGAAGAGCAGTCAAACACACAGAGATGAGATTAGAGAGAGCGGGTGAACCTCACTGCCATCCATCATTCTTCACAGACTGACCTCACATGACCCTCCAGCCTGAAATAGTGACTCCTGCACACACTGTGTGTGTAGTGTGTGTTCAAGGTCGAGACTCTGTCCACATCCGGACTCACTTCTCACTACCAGTTAGTTTTGCTTCTGTTGACCTATAAAAGGGGTCAAGTTTAACAAGTCATTCATACACCTACACAATACAGTTTATATCTGTAATTATACTGTGTCACTGTTGAATGCTTAAATCTGATTGGTCAGAATGTGTTTTATTATTACAACAGCACTATTTCAGACAGTAGTGCTTGTATGGCAGATGCTTCACATAATCCAACACTAATAGTAAACAGTCTCCAGTGTCTGAACTTTGTAATGGAACTCTTCCGCAACAGGAAAGTCTTCAGAACAGAGGACCTTGTACTTTCTGGTTTCTTGGAAAGTCTAATACGTGTGTATTGGAAGGACGATGCAAGTGTTTATAATAAGCGTAGTGTTTATTGGACAAATCTGATAATCGTTGTCATTATACCATGCTGGGGTCAGAACACAAGCAGGCAGAAACAAACATGGATAATCCATGATCAAAAGCAAAACATCAAAAAGAGAGTCAAAAGCAGAACGAACATGACACAGGAAGCCACGGCTCAGAACCTAACAATACAAAAGATGCATGATAAGACAAAGACACAACGGGGTATAAATAGATAAAACTACAAACTAGCACAAAACAGCTGGACACAATCGGGTGACCTGAAAATGACAAAATGGGTGGAGACTGGACCAGGAAGTGAAAATAAAGACAAGTCACAATAGAGTGCTGCAAGGAATGATATATTTTTGTAGGCCAACCCAGAAGTTAGCATCACCCTGGTTCCCTCAAAAAAAATCCAACAGGATTTTTCCACTGGCTTTTAGATGATTGCAGAAAATCAGCTCTGTGACCAACAAAAGTTTATGATTCCAACATGTTTTGCTCATCAAGATAGTCTTCACAAATGAACACAACTTTTATGAATTTGGAAGCCTAAATACAATCAGCAGAAGTAAAAAGCTAAAGTGTGGCTATAAACAAACTACACCACGGTCGCATGACTTCAACGTCACCACCGCTAAGCTTCTGTCAACTCTTTCAATCTTTCTTTAAAAAAACACTTCTATTATTAAATATTTTAAACTGATAAATATACAAGTTGGAAAGTTTGAGATGGAATAGTTTGCAAGAGTGTGAGTATAAACACAACGAGGCTGTGGTACATGAGTTTTTCCTGTTCGACGTGATGACGTTTAATGTCCCCGACAACCTCCATAATCCCATTTAACCACTTGTTAGCACCCGTCTTTTACAAGGCACGCAAAAGCTTAAAAAAATCATGAGTGAGGTATTACTGATGTATTTTGATGTCATAGAATAAAACATGAATAAAACGTTAGCTTGTGTTAAACCACAGACCTTATTTCAGCATTCAACCAAAAACCCACTGAAAAACCGATTGACTTCAGGATGATGGAACTGGACGTGCTAAAATGCTGACCCATTTCCTGGTGTTAGGACTCATTACTGCTATAAGAGCACACTACCTTGTGGAACTAACTTGTCTCGTGGACGTAAATATAACTATAAACAGTTAAAAAGTTATATTGTTCTATTAATAAATGTATTATCATTTGTAAATTGCTCTGGTATAAGAGGAATAAAACATGGCAGGGCAAATAATCAATAATATTATTCCTTACTTATATTATTTTAGCACAAAATAATAATATATAACTAACTGACGTAACTAAATGATCTTGGTTTCATACAATTGCACACTCATGTATAAAGTTAATGAAAAATGCCTACCAGGTTAAAACAATTCTCTACAAATGTAATGCAGAATTCCTACAAGTGAATCACAGTCACTAGCATTTCACGCACGTTCTAATAATTCTCAGCACTGTCTGACTTTTGTGAAGTCTCTTGAATTCACCAGCTCTATCCTTGACAGCAGGACTTCTATGTGTCATGCCATGGTGAATGGGATTGCTCTGATGACCATATGGGGCCTGTTAAAGGCAACAGGATTTTGGCTGATGGGAAATCTCATTAATCTGTGGAACTGGTTCTTCTTCCTGTATGAGCAACAAAACAAGCAGAGCATGATATATTAACATCATTCCAATCACATCCCACTGCACAGGTCATAAATCAGTTTAGCCTTATAAAATCATCCACAATGCTCCAAACAAAGAGTGAAGCAGAGTGCTGTTGATGGAGGGAGATTATGGCAGGATGAATTTGGTCCAGCTGGGTGTAGTGGAGAAAATGAGGCTTTTTGCTAATGGGGCCTTTTTAGGCAGCGAGTCAACTGACCTGGTCAGCAGGGTCATTAGCAGTGTGTCTGACTGTCCAGGCTGTGTCATTTGTTCTGGTTCAGATGGTCTGTTTATTCTACTTGGATGGTTGGGAATTTAAACTAGGCAGGTATGATAATATGTTATTATTTTCGGTTTAGCAAACATCCTTATTTTAACGACTACATAGCACACAGAGAGCTGAAAGCATGAGGTGTTTAAAGTCCCTGTTGACGTGTTTCACTTTTGCGTATGTTTGAGGTCTCTGTTAAATTGAGGGTTTGATTCCCGCCTTCGCCCTGTGTGCGTGGAGGTTGGGGGTTTCCTCTGGGTAATCCGGTTTGCTCCCTCAGTCCAAAGACATGTGTTGTAGGCTGATTGACATCTCTAAATTGTCTGTAGTGTGTGAATGGGTGTGTGAGTGTGTGTGTGTGTGTGTGATTGTGCCCTGCAATGGGTTGACACCTCATCCAGGGTGTCCCCGAGTTTCCTGGGATAGGTTGCTCCCCCGCAACCCTATGTACAATAAGCAGTACAGAAAATGGCTGCATGGATGGAAACCTGATGAATTCTCAAATATGATTGGCCAGAAGGTGTTGAGTAATTTTCTAGTAGGGTGGATCACAGGTTTATAATAATGCGCTTTCTGTATTTATGTTCTGTTTCTGTTTTAAACTCATTTTGTTTCTATAGTAACAGCTAAGTCAGCAGGACATGCGGCTCATAATTACATAAGACCTGTAAATGGATTCAAAAATGTAATTTAACAAATAAAAACGTATAATGGTTGATATGGCTTTCCGATTTCTTGGCAACATGATAAGGGGTGTTTTTTCTTCTTCCTAGCTTCAAATGAAAAAAGAGAGAGGCTGGGGAAGACTCGACTGATTATAACTGCTACATCACAAGCGATAACTTGTCTTGTGGACGTTAATCAACATTAAACATAACTATAAAAGGATAAGAAAATAAGACGTTATGCTTTAATAAATATAGAATACGTTTAAGAAGAATAAAAGACTTCAGGACTATTGGAAAGTTACCAAATTTGGGGTAGTAGGTAACAGCGTCACACCACCCTACCCTGGAAAATTTTTCTACAACAGCACAATCCCATCAGCTGTCCTTCACTCACTGACTGCTTTTGTGGCCACAGACACAAACTTTGACAAGCTATTTTCAGGAGAGTCCTGACACACTCCTGCAGGTGTGTTATAATTGATTGAGTGCTGAGCGAATGGTCAGTGAATAAGTGAATAAGTCAGTGAATGGTGTGACTCTCTGCTGCAGTAACTCTGTTTCAGACTAGTGTGACATGTTCCCAGTGGGCGTCAGGCTCTCCATCACAGTCATACAGATAACTATTTGCATGTCTGCCTTCTGGAATTAATGTCTTTTTGAATTGCTGAGCAGAACATTTTACACGACTCAATTAAACATTTTTACAAGGTTAGAAATGACCTATGAAATATTTATTCATATTTACATATGAATCATTCCCACAACCATTTTCTTTCCGCTTGCAAAGCTAATTAATATTTCAGACTGTTGGGTTTTTGAAGGCCCATTGCATATTTATTGTTCAGGACAAATCACAGTTGACTATAAAAATAGGAGGGAGATGGAAAGAGCGAGAGAATTAAGTGATACAGTGCCATATTTTGTAAGCAGTGCAGTCATGGACTGGAGGCAGAGGCGAGAATCTGCAGACAAATAGGCTATAAAATGAAATATAATGTAACAGAATGGATCCCATGCCCAATACTCATGTCGCCTTTGTTTCATTTTTTATTCATAAGGAGGACTCAAGAAAACACGTAATAGAATGTTCTAAACACTTTGGCTCTTATGACTCCATTAAAAATGAGGGAAGAAAAGAATAAAAATAGAAACAGGACCCAGATAGACTGTGGCAGACCCCATGGAAAGTAAAAACAAATAACAAACACATTATAATGAATTTAAAAAAATAATAATAATAGAAAAGAGAGAGGGCAAGTGGGTTTGTTGAATCAGAAACATAATACCGGACAAGCCATTTTTCATTTCAAATAAATGCATTTTAATTGCTATGGCTTTTCTGTGCTTATTATAGAGCTCAGTGTCGGAATCGATCATGGGTTTGGCTCTAGATGTCCACGTTGGAAGGGACAAAGGGATACTGTTGATACAAATATAGCATTAAGCCTGAAACCTGAAACTGCAACAATGAAAAATGACTTGATTGTAGCTGGGTGGCTGTAGTCTTGGTTCAATAATGCCTGATTGGGTATCTATGGCTGTTTTTACATAGCATGCACATTTTTGCTATTCTGTTCATTCAAATTTACAGTTGAGTTCAAGAACCCAACAGTGGCGATCTGGCAATCCTCGGATTTGAACTCACAACAAGGAGTAACGCAGAACCACTGAGCCACCACACCCCCAGATCTGATAAACATTCAGCATTTTCATTTACACCAACTACTTTCTATTATAGGAAATAAACCGAACATATCCAACTAAATCGAATGAAACAAACAAACAAAAAAATCCCCAACTTGTACAAACAGGGCAGGGTCTAAGACTTGAGAATACTATCATGGGGTTCTATAGCATACTATGTCTTCAGTCTTTGTTTGACAAGTTTTGATGCATATCATCCTTGTATCTTGAGGGATGCAAATCTACATTTTTGCAGTTCTTTTTAGGTAGGCCTTTTTGGGCATAATTCTAAAGGATATGGTTGGCACAATAACAAGACAACAAGTTTATCACCCAAAGATCACTATACCCATGGTGAAGCATGGTGGTGGTACTCTTCAGTTGGGATTGGGTCAAGTCAAGACAGAGGGAATCATAGATAGCAACAAATACCAGTCTATTTTGGCACATGCCTCTTTTAGAGAGCTGAAGATAAAGAAAAATTTCACCTTCCAGCTAGATAACAACCCAAAGTACAAATCCAAGTCAACAAAGGAATGACTTCACAAGAAGAAAATCAATGTTTTGGAATGGCCCAGTCAGAGCCCAGATCTAAGTCCCTTCAAAAACCTGTGGAATGACTCTGTGCACCAGAGATCCTATCACAATTTGATAGATCTGGAGCATTTTTGCAATGGAGAGTGGAATAATAATAATAATAATAAAAAGAAATCAATATGTGCTAAATTGATAGACTCTCGCAAAATATTTCCTCAAATGTTTATAATTGTTTTTCACTTGAATTTTGTTGGTTGCTATATTACATTAAAGGTGGAGTTTATCTTACAAGACAAAAACCTGTAATTTAACATGGGTGTGTAGACTTCTTATGTCCATGGTACGTTACACTATATGCACTGTATGTACCATACTGTATATATTGTGCTTATGTAACTAGCAATATGTAATAAGAAGATTCTACACCATCCCTCCATCCATTTTCCATACCGTTTATCCTACACAGGGTCATAGGGGAACCTGGAGTTTATCCCAGGGAACTTGGCGTACAAGGCAGTGGACACCCTGGACGGGATGCCAACCGATTGCAGGGCAGAATTGCACACACATTCAAACACTACAGACAATTTGGAAATGCCAATCAGCATACAATACATGTCTTAGGACTGGGAGAGGAAACTGGAGTGCCCGGAGGAAACTCCAGTAGCACAGGGAGAACTAATTTTATGCCCTTGACTCCTGGCCACAGATGGCTGTGGCACTGCCTGAATTTGAACTTGCCACCATGAATGGTGCAAATGGTGTTTTCCTACAAAACATGCAGTAGGTTGTATTGGATTTATACATGTCAAAAGAGCATATGTAAGCTAACACCTGAGTCACAGGACTGAAATAACAATGAGCTGCTTATGTGGTTAGTGCAGTATTACAGGGCATTTACACTTCTCCAGATGTGAACAAGACAGATGTGATGAGACACAGTATAATAGAAAGAGTGAGCGATAGAGAAATCAATGACACAGGGGGATATTGATAGTGTCCTGAAGGCAGTGAGCTGAAGGAATGTGTGACAGAGGGAGAAACAGTTGTTCTCTGTGAGAGGGTAATGACCACCTATGAAGCTCACATCTGATTTATAGCCTATGTCCCTTTACCTCACTTCCAACACTCTACTTACACACCCACAACACACACACCCAGACTGAGTGATGGCTTCATCCACAGGAAACACATGAACATATGTTCTTATTTATTATTGCGCACCCTGTCATTACAAGCCACTGTTATTTTAATTGTTGAAAGTGAGGAAAGAAATATCATTGTAGCCCGTTGTCCAGTTTTTTATACGCAGGACTGATTGAGATGACAGAGGGAAGATCAACAAAGATGCACAATTCAGAAGTAATGTCAGATCCAACATCAACAAGGAAGGGTCTGAGATTTAAGAATACTGTCAAGAGGTCGGTCTATACGCAATTGTTTGGACAGCCAGGGAAAGTTCTTTAAACTACCTGGAAAGAACGAGCTCTAAGTGCGAGCCCGCACTTCCGGGTTTGTCAGTGACATTGACTTTGTTTACTTTTGACATGTGTGTTTTGTTATGGTTTATGTCCTGTCTCTATCCCTGTATTGTCATTGGTTGTTTCCCTTATGTTTCATCATTAGTCTCAGCTATTTTGTGTTCACCCTTAATTACGTTTGGTATTTAAACCCTTCGTGTGTCTATGTTCAGTGCGAAGTATTGCGTGAGTATTTGTGCTTTGTATTGCCTGATTCATGTCTGTTTACCATTCGCCTGACCCTTTGTCTGTTCCGACCATGTTTCACGATTTGGATTTGTCTGCCTCTCTCTCGTATAATGAAACTCTTATCTGCACACGCATCTGTCTCAGCCTAAATTACATGACACATAGTGAAGCATGGTGGTGGCAGCATCATGCTATGGGGATTCTTCTCTTCAGCTGGGATTGGGGCTCTATTGGGGCTCTGTTAGTTTAATAAATGAAAGCGAGGGAAGAAATACCAGGCTTCATTCTAGCCAGTTGTTCCGTCTTTTACATGTAGGTCTGATTGAGAAGACCTAGCGAAGATCGCCAATGATGGACAAGACAGGTCATGTCAGATTGAATAGTTTTAGTTATTTGTAATAATTAAGAATAAACCAGCTGTATGATTTAGATTCAGTGATTCATTTTAGGTTGAAATGGTTGGATGACATCTTTACAGCATATCTGTAGCTCTGTTGAGTTTTGCCAAGCTTTTGATCAGGCATGAAAGGTAAATGGTTGCTGATCTGTACTGTACGGACTGCAGGAGAGGCCAACACGATCAAAGCCTCAGCAGAAGATCTTTTGGCTTCAATCTGCCATTTCTGATCCTAGCTGAAGAAATAATGAGACGAACATAATACTGAGCTGTTCAAAATGATTACCATTATTTACTCTTTGCAATTATTACATTACAATAAATCCGATTCAGTGATTGCACAAAACAAACAGAACTTATGACTTCTGAACATGTGTCTCTTCCAACCAAAAGAATGACTTTTCAGTCAAGAACAATCTCCAGCAATCAGTTTGACCTCTGCTCCAGTCTGTCTAGGTTTGATGGTGAGAAAGTTTGTCAGGATTTATCAGCCTCATCAGTTCAATCAGGGCACGGCTCAGTCCACACACACCACATGGATCAGCTAATCCAGTCCTGGCTACCACATTGTTCAAATCCAATCATATCATTAGTATGACATGATGTATATTGTATGTTCAGCTTGCCAGTTACAATATCATACAATCTAACCAAAAGGATTTGGTTTGATCAGTTATTTATATAATTTTATACCACAGCATGATTGAATGCTTGATTATGATTGTTCAGGAGGTATTATTTATGTATAACAGATCTGCTCGGAAAGTAGTTCCAACTGTAGCATAACTATAGGTTAATATTAATTCACTCCTTCGAATATGTTACAGTTTCTATAGTAACAGCTAATACACAGGGACTTGTACAGCGGATCCGCCACATAATCTAAGACAAATAATTAATGTATTTTAAAAAATCTTTTCTTTTTGTTAGGTGACGTTTATTTAACATTTATGGAAGGAGTCTTGGTTGTAAGAGCTTTGTAACACTCATGGCGTTTTGCAAAGTTTATCAACAGTGTAAAGTCCACAACATTTTATCAGCAGAGGTTTAACAATTTATCAGCTATGGATGCTCCACAGGAATAAAAATAACTATGTTGAAATGAATAAATGAAATGAATAAAGGTAACTATAGACTGTTAAAATTCATGATATTTCATACATAGGTGAATTAAACATTGACATTATTTGTTAAATTGTTGGGGTATTAGCAGAATAACACACTCCAGACTGTGCTGTTCTATGAAAATAATGCACTAAGGAAGAGGGGTGGGGGGTTTGCGTGCATTATTTTCATATAACAATAACTCACATGAATTCTGAAGCCTTCTTCACTACACCCAGTACACCATCTAAGGCACAATATGGCTGATAGTACAATAATTTTTACTAGACAAGTTAATCGGCATGCACAGAAAACAACTAACCGTTTCTGTATCAGGAACATACAAGGCTGTGGAAACCCTGGTGAACCCTTGCACAATAAAATTGCCTGCTAGCATGACTGAAAATGAAGCTAGTCTGACTCTAAGACAGTCATGTAAAAAAAAAAAAAAGTACACCCCATGGAAATTGTTGGCTTTTTTTTTTAAATATTTTTATTTATTTATTTATTTATTTATTTATTTATTACATATTTGACATATTTGGATAAACTTGAACAAAACCAATGGCAAAATTAGCTTTTTTCAATAATTTGTTCAATAGAAATGTCAATAGAGGTGATATTCTTCTGTGGAAAAAGTAAGCACGCCCTTGTCCTCATAAGCTAATATTGCCCCCTTTAGCTGAAATAACATCTTGTAGGTGCTTTGCATAATTGTCCATCAGGCTTGCTGGAATTTTTGACCACTCTTCCATGCAATATTCTTTCAGTTGCAAGATGTTTGAGGGTTTTCTTGTATGTACTGCCCATTTCAAATCCTCCCACAGCATTTCAATGGGAGTCAAATCTGGGCTTTGACTAGGCCATTCCATAACTCTCAATTTCATCCTTTTGAGCCATTCCTTGGTGTGCTTAGGATCATCATCATGTTGAAAGGCCTACTTTTGGTTCAACTTCAATTTTCAGACATATGGTCTCACATTATCTTCAAGCACTCTTTGATATGATGCAGAATTCATAGTTGAATCAATGAATGCAAGCTGTCCAGTCCCTGAGGAAGCGAAGCAACCCCAAACCATAACATTTCCACAACCGTGTTTCACATTTGGTATGAGGTGTTTCTCCTAAAAACCTGTCTTTGCTCTGCACCAAACATGTCTGCTGTTACTATATACTAAATATAGTATATAGTATAAATATATACTGTTACTATATACTATATACTAAACAACTCTATCTTCATCTGGCCAGAGACATTTTTCCAAAAAGACTGGTGTTTGCCTATATCCTCATTGTTAAACTGTAGTGTTTTTCAAAGACTTTTTCCTGGCACGCCTCCCATGCAGGTCAAATTTGTGTAATCGTTTCTAATTGTAGATGCATGCACTTTGACATCAACAAATGCAAGATTACTAGCAGATCCTGTGATGAAATTTTGGGGTTCTTGGAGACTTCTTTTTGCATCAGATGGTCTGCCCTTTTGCTGGTACGGCCAGTCCTGGACAAATTTGCAGTCATTTGAAACCTGTACCAATTGTAGATTTTTTTTCCCTACAGTGGAATGATGTATTTCAAATAATTTGGAGATCTTTTTAAATCCCTTGCCAGACTCATAGGCATACACAGCCTTTTATTCTGAAGGCCTTATAGAACTTGGCATGATGACACCACACACCTCAATGACAAAGGGAACATCAGACACTAGATATGAGAGGGGTATAATTAAGACAGGTTCCACTTGCACTCCCTAAGCAGGTTCTAATCACTGGCACCCAATCTTCAACACCTGATTCTAATTTTATGGATAGAAAGGTGTGATAAAGTCGGGGTGTACTTGCTTTTTCCATGTGACTGATCTGTTTTTTTTTTTTTTTTTGTGTCAATTTAAATTGCGGAAATTACTACAAAATGCCAATGTTATGTGTCGTTTTATGTGTCGTTTGTGTCATTTTGAGTATATCACCTTTATTAATAGGCACTGTTTCAAGGATGATCAAATGTTTTCTTGTCCAAATATGTCAAAAAACAACAATAACAAAACTTACTTTTTCACATCACTGTATCTTTTACATGTACTGCTTCTAATAGCCTAAATATTCAACAATGGCTTTCTGACGAGGGTACAAACACGATGGACTACATTAGAAATCTTGTTAGAAGAGGATATTGATTTATTTACCTTAGTTTGTATTAATATACTGTACTTAACTAGCAAACTAGCTCACTTTATGTCATTATGTTACTGTACATTACCTACCACTTTTTAGTCAGTTAGGTTCCCAATCAACAAAGCATAGGACTGGTGAGCTTCTCCTTGCTCAGTGGGCTAGCTAATAAATGTATGATTTGTCTACCCCTGACATACTAACCCATTTAATCAGGCACAATAGTGAACAGTATGGGCAGTTCAGTTAGACAGCAATCTCTCATCTAACAAAACAGTGTGATTACTTGAAAAGTTGCACATCATTGCACTGGAAATGAATTACATGCATCTCTCTCAGAGGAAAGGTCTTGATCTCATGCTGATTTACAATCTGTAGTCATTAAAAGGTGATTATCTTCAAGCAGTTCATCTTCAAGTCTATCTACACTTAGGTTTAGCTCAGATGACTTGGTCTATTGTGTAATGGTACATTAGCACAAGCTTGGCTGAGGCAGACACATACACACTGCTTGCACTATAGGAGCCGACCCTGTAGTAACTCTGCCTGTGGCAGAAATCTCGTCCACCACTGACTGTGTCACACACAGCTTTAATTCTTCACACATCTTCACAAGCCTTCAAGTCTTTCTAAATATGCATATTCTATCTTGGGGTTGGATATTTCCAGCTTCTGTTTTTGTTTGAGATGAAATCCTCTTTGCGCTTTCCTATGCTTTTTTTCCCCTCCCACATACTTTTCTAGCTACTTAATAGTTTTTCTTTTGGAGAAAGTTTTGTTCGGTTTATTTACTGGATCTAGTTAATGCAATCACACAAGTGGAGATGAAAAAATTCCTCTAAGTGAACTTGCAGTACAAATTGAATAGATATAAATTAATAGTATTAATAACAAAATAATAAAGCAAAATAAATAATTCTTCTTCTTCTTCTTCTTCTTCTTATTATTATTATATAGAGAACAACAATGTGAAAACAGTACTGTTCAGTTTTATTACACCATTTGGTACACAATTTACGTACCAGTATACATTCACCGACAATATATACGACTAATACTGGGTAAGACCTTAGAGATTCTGGTAAATGTTGATGCACATGCTCAGCAGCGATTCTCAGATAGCCTGTGGGATTCAAATAATTCAACCCAAAGTGTGCAAAGAAAACATTCTCCACTACCACCAGCCAGAACTGTTAAACCAAGCAGGTTGGGTCCATGGAATCATGCCGCTCATGCCGAATTCTGACCCTATCATCTGCATGTTGCGGCAGAAATCATGATTAATCAGACCAGATAATGTTTCCCCCAATCTTCAACTGTCGCATTTATGTGAGCTTGTATCTACTGTAGCCTCAGATTCCTGTTCTTGGCTGACAGAAGTGAAACCTGATGTGGTCTTCTGCTGTTGTAGCCCATCTTTCTCAAGGATCAATGTGTTGTGCATTCTGTTGGAAAGAGTAGTTATAGTAGATTTCCTGTCAGCTTAAACCAGTCTGACCATTCTCCTCTGACGTCTCTCATCAACAAGTTGCTTCTACCTGCAGAACTGTGGATTGCTCACTGGATTTTTTAAATTATTTTTTTGTAAACTCTAGACACTGCCGCTTGTGGAAATCCCAGATCAGCAGTTCCTGAAATACTCAAACCAGCCTGCCTGGAACCAACAACCATGCCATGGTGATAATTGCTGAGATCACATTTTCCCCATACTGATGTTTGCTGTGAACATTAACTGAAGCTCTTTAGTTGTATGTGCATGATTTTATAGATTATGCTGCTGCCACATGATTGACAGTTTAAATAACTGCATGATTGAACAGGTACTGGTGTTTCTAATAAAGTGAACAGTGAGTGTATATAAATAGAGTACATAAATACATATACAGTATGTTACATTTTGCACTCTGCTTACTGCACTGATGCTACTTATAATATTATTGCAGTGTGCAACTGTACACCTGTGGTTGCTCTGATGATCACAGCTATTCTGCTACACATCCATGATTCCATACCTGCTGTTTTGCACCATTTGCACTATACATTACACTAATCATTCACCTTCCATGAAGTTAATACTCCAGTATTGCACTGACACTTTCACATTTACTCTATCTATCTATCTATCTATCTATCTTTACTTAATATAATCTTATTTAACTTACCTTACATTTTCAGTATTCCTTGGTTGTCAGCTTCGGCATCCAAAGTATATAAATGGACAAACTTTAATGCCTAAATCCAAGCATACAGCATTTATTACTTTTGTTGACTGAAAAATAAATTTTGAAATTTGAGTGAATACATTTCTATGTAAAGCAGTGCAAAACTGTATTACACCATCACTGTTAGTATTACACCATGCTATGATTTATAATCCCCCCTACAGTGTGGATTTAAGCTCTGACTATGATCACTATTATGACAGAAAGGAATAATAAAGCTATTCCATAGCTGTGTATGGGAGTAAATATTTGTCTCTGGTAATCCCCTTCCTGTCATCACTCTTAACATTTAATAATTTTAATAATAACATTTCTAACATTTATTTTACAATTGTCTATAGAAATGTGCTAGGTTCAAGACTGAGTTTCCCAAAAGTCTCACAATGGTGTTGTTTCTCCTGTGATAAAAGTAGTAATTAAAACACTCAACTGAACATTGAAATTCCATATTTGGATAAAATCTATTCATGCATACCAACTGTACACCTGTACCAACATGATAGATCAAGGTTCTTCAACTCTGGACCTCGAGGTCCACTGGCCTGCAAAGTTTAACTCCAACCCTAATCAAACACACCTGAACAAGCTAACCAAGGTCTTCAGGATTATTAGAAAATTACAATGCTGGAGCTAAACTCATTTGAAAAACCCTGTGACAGATCATGCTTCATTGATGCCAATATCATATGTAGTAGCATTTTAGACCCAAGCTATTGCATATCAATCAAAAACATATTTACTGTAAAATACTGTTAATTTTTTATTATTATTTGTTATGCTTGTATTATATCTATTCATTTCTCAAAATGCATGAAAAAGTTTTCCCCAGATTTCTACTAGCCCTAGCTCCGTAACCAGTGGAATCTCAAAGACAGAATAGAGTTTGCTGCTATATATATATATATATATATATATATATATATATATATATATATATATATATATATATATATATATATATATATACACTACTATAGAGGACTTATTTCTGTGAAAATTTCCGGTTCATGCATGCACAATATACTTAACTAGGTACCCCCTAAAAAAATTAAATTTAAGACTGAAACTGAACCCTTCTCATTATAAATTGACCCTAAAAGTGGAACTGTGAGCAATCTTGAGCATTACATTTGGACTTAAGTTCTAAGTCTAAGGAACATGAACGTGCAAAATGTTTACATAGATACATTTACATGTTCTCTAGAGATCAGTTTTTGTTCGAAGGAGCTAGGACCATCCTGAGCCAAGATATTGAGGTGTTTGTAAACAGCTGTATAATCAGCATTTGTTGTGTGCCATGACACAAAGATGGCCATCATAGTTAAACCAAGTAAATTAAGGCAAAAAAAAAAAACAACCAACAAACAAACAAACAAACAAAAAACCCTGGTGTTTTTGCAATGCCGATACATGGAGGTAATCACTCAAAAAAAAAAAAAAACCACACAAAAAAAACACAAAAAATAAATGAATAAAAAAACAATCAAGTAGTCAACTTTACAATTATTGGACAACTTGAGATGTACTGACCCAAAACTTACATGATAGCAGTTTTGTAGATGTCGCTTACCATTAAATGTAACTACAGTATAAATGAATAATAATGACATCATTCTTTAAATGAAACGTGCTAAGATGAGTAAAACACTTTGGGACATATAGTTATTGGAAAAAAATCAACTACAATGTGGTAACCTTCACACCATCACACCAACCCATTGTTGATTACTTTCCTTAAACAGGCAATTCTGCATGTCTTAATTCAAATGTTCTGCATATAAATGGTAAAATAGTAAATGGTCTGCACTTACTGTATATAGCGCGTTCTTTTAACCTTAGCGGTTCTACAAAGCGCTTTACACTGTTTCTCATTCACCCATTCACACACACTCACACACCAATGGTAGCAGAGCTGCTACGCAAGATGCTAGCCTGCCATCGAGAGCAACTTGGGGTTCAGTGTCTTGCCCGTGTGGAGTCATGTGGGCCGAGAATCAAACCGACAACCCTACGATTAGTCGACAACCACCTGAGCCACAGCCGCTCATACAGAGCAGGGTTGAAAAACAACAAAACATGCAGGGCAGATGTTCTCTAGTAACAGCAGTGGGAGCTAATCCTGGAATATTAGCAGGAAAAGCATGCAGCACTGTAGAGCAGTGAAGGAAACATGATACACACGACTGTAACATAATGCGTGTTTGGTAAAAATGTGCCAAATGTTGGAGATCTTGTGTCTCACTATAACAGTACATCAGCATCAGTGTGATTTAGTCAAGACAGCTGCACATGTCAGCACTGTGCTTTTGTATCCGCAGATCTACTATCTCTTTCCTGTACCCACACACACGCACACACACACTCTACTGTGACAGTCTATTGCTGACAGACGTGCAAGTGAATTTTGGCTGACTTTTCCTATCACAACACCACACACATGTGCATACATATAATATGAGGACACAACTGTAATCCAGTGTACACATGGGACTGTTAAACACATTCATAGAAACAATATTCTAAGAATGTAATCATTTCTGTCTCTTTCTGATTTCCTGAACAGTCAATTAGTTAGTAGTAGATTCTGTGCACACACTTGAAATGTTGACTGGATGATAGGAATGATTCATATTTCTGCAGACTGATGTGTAATTTCTCTGTGGAGCGAAAATACTGAATAGAGCAATTTATCCAGTTATCTGTAAGTTAAGCCATTTAATTGAGTCCATGCAGATTTGATCTGTGCTGAAATTAGTGATGCACTTTTCTAGCTGTTCTGTGCAGTTTCCTCCATTTAAAAAAAAAAAAAAAAACAAAACCTCATCTGTCTCTATCAAAGCTGTTGATCTCTGAGATGTAAGGAAAGTGAAAACTCTCTTTCACTACACACTCTTTCAGTGAACATTGGCAGGATGAATTGGCCCTTCTTCTTCTCCGTCTTCTTTTTCTTTTTTACCAGCTCAACCAAGAGTCATACACCCCCATACTCTCCCATCAACTCTACTTTTACAGCTACTGCCCTACAGCCTTACATTCAATTGTCCTCATTAATTATGATAGTTTATATGTTATGAAACAGACATTACAATGTTACAAAACCTTAAAGCTGTGTGTGCGTGTGTGTGTGTGTGTGTGTGTTTTCTGGCATCCTATTGATCACTGCTATATTTCCACTGCCTCACATGCTCCAGGCGCAAGAGTGCAGCAGCACTGGATTCCAGGATCATATTTACTCTGAAAGTCTTGTAGCAAGCTTTTTAGAACAACACAGAAGCGCTTTATCTTAATATTAACTATTTATTTTACAGTTATGGAGTGAACTCTTACCGAAAAATATCACATGGGGATAATCAGATGATTCACATGTGGTTCGTAGACATATTTTTCATGTTTTGTTTTATTTTTTCTTTCCGCACATCATTTGCTCCCATTTGTCATTCATTTTCATATGGTAATTTTTCACATGTAGGACACGTGGTTTTACTTTACACGTGATCAAGTTATTTACACAGTGTCACAATGTTTACTTCAGGGGTGTAGCCATTTTACAATAGAGTGTCCAGGTTAAACCCAAGGACTTTAAAAGGGTTGCAAGCTAGGCAGCATACTAAACCTAATCCACAGAAAATAATATAATCTGGGTACCCCTATTTGTGTATGGCCTGAGTTGGATCCCCATCAGACATAAAACCATACACCAAAGCAAAATGTGTCTGTCATCTTGCAAGCAACAAAAAAGTAATACATAACTTAAATAAGATTTGGCTACATCTTATGAAGTACACTAGTGTTACAAATTCAATATTGTTAACTAATCATTTCTTTCTAAAATTCTCAAACACATTGTCTACAATCAACTGTCTCTCTATCTCACCCAGAACAAGCTATAAGATCCTAATCAATCTGGCTTCAAAGTGGCACACTCAAAAGAAATTACCATTGTGGCCATTACTGAGAAGCCTCATGTCACCAGATCAGCCAGATTGTCATCAGTGGTCATCCTTCTTGACCTTTCAGCAGGGTTCAACACAGTCCACCCTTGTGAGTGTTGGAATTCACAATATGACATGGCATGGCAATGACTTGCTTCCTACCTGGAGGGATGATCATATCAGATGTCATGGAGCCCCACAGTTATAGAACAGCCTTCCAATTAGTGTTCGGGGCTAAGACACAGTCTCAGTGTATAAGTCCAGGCTGAAAACATATTTGTTTACTCAAGCTTACCATGAATAGACTTTCTTTTACTCAAAGTACACAGTCTTATCCATTATGGGATAGTAAGCATACCTAACAATCTCTCCCTCTCTTGACCTCCTTCTCCCTCTCTCATTCTGGCGAGCTACATATGATATTATGGAGATGCCAGTGACCCTGACCCTTTCTGCTCTCAGGACCTGCCTGATCCATCCTGATGCCCTACCTCTGGATGGAGCTCTCATCAACTGGAGGCTACATTCTGACACTGAGGACGACCACAAGCAGTGCAGCCGGGAGATTGCTGAGGATGGTGCCACTTGAAGTACCATGGAAATGGTTTTGGACCTCAATTCTACATGAACAGTTGCGCTATGGTGCTGGAACTATGGTTGCTGCTATGGCCTTAGGACTGTAATTATCACATACAATTTTGAACTCAAGTCTCCTTTAGTGAACAGTAGATTAGTTCAACAAAACAGACCTCATATAAAAACCATTACTTTCACACTATCCATTGTTACCCAGATGCGGATGGGTTTCCTCTGAGTCTGGTTCCTCTCAAGGTTTATTCCTCATATCATCTCAGGGAGTTTTTCCTTGCCACCATCACCACTGGCTCGCTCAATAGGGATAAATTCACACACTTAATATCTGCATACTGTGTTGATATGTTTCTATAAATCTGCTTTGAGACAATGTCCATTGTTAAAAACACTATGCAAACAAAATTTAATTGAATTGAACATGGAGGGAATCTGCTTCTTGCAGACACGCCATTAGTCTCCCACAAGGCTCTGTACTTGGTTCTCTTCTTTTCTACCTCTATACCTGCTCTCTAGGTGAGGTCATATACTCACATGGGTTTTCATGCCACTGCTATGTTGATGACACTCATCTAATCCTCTCCTTTCCTTCCACAGACACTCATGTTTCTGCTCAGATCTCTGCATGTCTGGCAGACATCTCATCATAGATAGCAGATCATTAGCTGAAATGTAATCCCTACAAAAACTGAGCTGGTGTTCATTTCTGTGATCTCCCTTTACAACTCTCAGATCTCACCATCCATCTCTGCATGCAACCTTGGGGTAACCATGGACAATCAACTGTCCTTCTCCTCTCACATTGTTAAACTGACATGCTTATGCTGATTCCATCTGGTTCAGTCCCTTGTCATTTTGAGACTGGACTACTCCAACTCACATCTGGCAGGTCTACTTCTGAGTACCATCCAACTTCTGCATCTGATCCAGACTGCAGCTACATGACTTGTTTTCAAGCTGCTGAATTCTCCCACACCACCCCGTTGCTATGCTCTCAGCACTGGCTTCCTGTAGCTGCCCGCAACAGATTTAAAACTCTGATGATTGCCTACAAAGCCAAAAATGGACCAGCACCCACTTACCTCAAAGCACTTATCACACCCCACACTGCACCACACACCTTCTGATCCTCTGGTACTGCATGGTTGGACCCAAGAACTCTCAGGGTACAAGGATGGTAGGCATCAAAACTCTTCTGTGTTCTGGTGGTGGAGTGAGCTTTCCCTAGATGTCCGAACAGCTGAGTCACCAACTGTCTTTTCAAACGATCATTAAAGACCTATCTCTCCATGAAGAACTTAAATTAGCACTTAAAAAAACCCTTTGTCTTGTTTTTTTATGTCATACTACATTTCCTCCCCAATAGGGGTTTTAGACCGATAGTACTCAATTTCAATTCAGTTCAATTCAGTTTTATTTGTATAGAGCTTTTTACAATGGACATTGTCCCAAAGCAGCTTTACAGAAATATATAAATTCACAATATACATTTTACATTTATGAATTTGTCCCTAATGAGCAAGCCAGAGGTGACGGTGGTAAGGAAAAATTCCCTGAGACTATATAAGGAAGAAATCTTGAGAGGAACCAGACTCAAAAGGGAATCCATCCTCATCTGGGTGACGCCGGATAATATAATAATAATAAGTCCCTTATATAAATGTGCTAATACTAGTACTAGTACTCTTAGTCCCTGACCTAGTGAACCAGTATGAGGATGTATTTATTGATAGAGATTTCAAAGTGGGGGGCACGGTGGCTTAGTGGCTAGCATGTACTTGCTATATGTATTTCAAGCAAGTCTTTGCTTCAAAAGTACTGTATGTCTCACACCTCCAAGGTTGGTGGTTTAAAACCTGCCTCTGTCCTGTGTGTGCAGAGTTAGCATGTTCTCCCAGTGCTTTGGGGGTTTCCTCTGTGTACTCCGGTTTCCTCCCCATTCGAAAAACATGTGTGGCATCTCTAAATTGCCGGTGGTGTGTGTGTGTGTGTGTGTGTGTGTGTGTGATTGTGCCCTGCAATGGGGTAGCATCCGTCCAGGGCGTCCCACGACTCGGATTGGTTCCAGGCTCCCTGCAACCTAGCATGGAATGAGCGCTACAGTAAATAGATGGATGGACTTTAAAGCACTTCTGTGAGCTGCTCTGGATAATATATGATATGCCTTCAAAAAATGAATATCGAAAATACATAAAACTAAAAGTTTGGCCAGTGTTTGCTCACCTGTTTGTTTGTTGTGGTCATTGGGAACAGGGAATAGTTCACTTTTGTACAATCCCAATACCAAAAAAGTTGGGACATTGGGTAAAATGTAAATAAAAACAGAATGGAATGACTGCAAACCTCGTAAACCCATATGTTATTCACAATAGAACATAGAAAACATATCAAATGTTTAAACTAAGGAAATGTTAAGGAAAAAATAAGGCATTTTGAATTTGATGTCTGCAACACATCTCAAAAAATTTGGGATGGGGCAACGAAAGTCTGGACAAGTAAGTGTTACCAAAAAGAAAGGGGTTGTATTAGCTGGCTAATCTTGTAAGAGCAAGCATTACCAATACTTTTTGATGGGGCATCACCTAAAAAAAATGATAGTCTTCCACAAATGTTGCTTTTGTCTAATTTTGAACAAGCCACGAGCAATGTTTGTCAAACAAAACTTTGAGCAGGATTGCTTAGGTCAAGGTAATAAAAGGTCTTTTTGATTTTATTATTGTTATTTAATTTTAAGTTGGGTTTTTCTTGGTGACACAATCAGAGTCAGACAGTACATATCCTAAATGATAGTATTCATATTGTGTGATATAATTAGGCAGCACTGAGCACACTCATGGCTTAGAGCAATGGATTATATAATTTTTAGCCAGCTGACAGTGGTGAGGATGATTCAGCTGGCCATCTCCTGTCTGATGTCTAAAATAACTCAAATAAATACCTTTATCCAAAACTTTTATCCACTGCATCTGTAGTGTATATGTGATAATCACAAATAAAGATTTAGAATGTGTTAGAATTCGATTAATAAATGTTTGAAATGTGTAAATATATCATCTAAAATGGAAAACTACAACTGAGAACAACAACAGTCTTATTGTAAGACATTATCTTATGTCTGTCTTATCAAAGCTCGTCTTTTGCATTTTTATCTTTTCAAAGCTGGAGTAATACAGCAAAATGTAATTCTGGTTACAGAATGACTGGTTCTATGGCATCCATCTGATAAATTATGTATGCAGTTAGTGGGAGTGTTGCACCCAATAAACCTGGAAAATGGCATCACATGGAAGGTAGAGGTATTAAACAACATGTAAATGAGATTTTCATTAATCCATTTTCAGTAAGCGCTTTGTCAGGATGATGATGGATCCAGAGCCTATCCCAGGAACACTGGGCAGCAGGTAGGAATACACCATGAATATCAGGGTAAATGACTGCTATTGATGACAAGGTAAATATCAAAGACACTCCTGGAAGAATGAAACTGAACTTGAAACTTTAATATAACCCAGATTGTTATGCACATCCAAAAACTAATTAAAAATACAATATAGATGCAAAAGAAGTGTGTAGTCATGAGTGTGTGATTTGTTCATAGGTTATATGTGAATAAAAACCTTTTTATGAAACATTCTCTTTGAATGCTGTTGGCATTGGGAATGTCAATGTGTGATAAATATATCTAATATGAAACCAATTTATGCAATAAATAATACCATTTTAAATGAATCAATAAATATAACCAATTTATCCAATAAAAATACCAATTTGTGCAATAAATAATATTACATGATAATTACAGAAATAGTTCTCAACAGTTTGAGACACTGGAATACAATTTTGAGAAACTTTAATAAATTAATTGTTTTATTGGTTTATTGTCTTCAAATAGAAGAAATGGACTTCATGTATTTAATACCCCTTCTTCAGCTGTACTAATAGTGTATGCTCATGTAAATCACTGTACTCATGATCTTCAGGCTGTAGGACATCACATTGTGGGTGCAAATGAATTGTTTGGACACAAAAGGAACAATACGTTCTATTTTGCTTATTTGAAAGACATAATCCTCTGTAGATGCTGTTAGAATGTAAGTATATATATATATATATATATATATATATATATATATATATATATATATATATATATATATATATATATATATATATGTGTGTGTGTGTGTGTGTATGTGTGTATATATATATATATATATATATATATATATATATGCTCATGAAAATTTTTTATGAAACGTAATGTATTTCTGGTCCTTGATAATTACACATTAGGTATCTCTTTAAAATGATCAAATCTTTTCAGTATTAATATCGCTACACAAATATGTCACAAACATGCTTTACATATAACATGTTTTGCTGAATTGAATTCGAAAGAAAACATTTCTCCGTGACCATGGACACAATTTAATGCTTTAAAGCCATTTCTATCCCTGTTAAAGTTAGCACAGTTGAATGATTTCTATCTAATCACATGATTGCATACAGACATGTGAGTGTGCTTTGGGCTGAGACACTCTGAACCTGTAATAAGCAAAAAACTCAATTTAATATCTTACTTTATATCTCTGTTTGATTTTGAACCAATCCATTATTTGATGTAGAACCACTCCATTACATCTATCTCAAGTCATTGTGTACTGCACATTGTTAAAGTGTTGAATAAGAGAATAACCTCAGCTGAATAAACAGTAATGAATGCCGAAAAGCCTTTGTTCAGGTGAATGTTGCCTGCTGGGACTCATATGATTGCACACAATCAGCCTTTATTCTGCAGCAGCTTCATACATTATCTGTAATACACTTCATCGTCATCGTAATCATCGGCATTGTTTGAATTATGGCTATCCAGGTTTCAGTTATTCAATTGTCTGATTTTATGATGCGCCTTTGTTAGCCATTTTACTGCTGTGCTTTACACACCACTTTTTGTAAATGAAAAGCAGTATGCTTGCCAACTCAGTCAATAAAACCTAAATAATACTAGAGAAAATACTGATAGCATGCAGTTAGACATGAGTGACTTCTGGCCTCCTGTAAAGTCTCCCACTGATGCCATGCGAACTCTATACTGACTCATCAGTCATTATTAGCAAGGAAAAAAAAAAGCAATGGGAAAGATTGGAATGCTAAATCCACATTTCTTATTTTCAGCTCGTCCAATCCACAGTTTGTGCAATTCCAACTGTGCAACAACTGGACTTCAAACTAAAATGTGTTTCTTTCATTAGAAAATTTAGTGTCTCATTCTTTTGGTTAGAGGATACAGTGTCTGCAGGCATGTTGTAACTTTTAGATTTTAACTCAAAGAGGCCGCTGGACCCTTACAGGGCTTTAACTGGGGAGATGTCCAAAACCCCAGCTTTCACCCGTCACAGATGACTTTGTTTTGGTCACTCTATTTATCGCTTGCCAATGCTAGTCCATTTCAGAACACTTAGAGAGAAAATGTTTCTGCGTGTGTCTTTTATAATGTAAATTAATGTGTCAATTGTGACAAGTGAAGTCCATGAAAGAATATTCAGCTGAATTAGTGGCGCCTGTTGTTTGTATTTCAGGCTTGTTTTTAAGTGTCAATAAACTGACAAGCACTTACTGTATATCCTCCACCTAATCATTTCATCATATTATTTTTTTTGGTGTAATATTTTATGTCTTTGTGGTCATGGAGAGAATAGAACATTTTAAGTTGTGAAATCATGATTTAAAAACATCTATTGCTCTGTATAGACTAGATGACTTTATCCCGAAAAGTCTTTACTGATGTAATCAGTAATGTTAATGTTATTCAGAAACTCAGGTGGCAACCTTTTTTATTTTTTATTTTATGTATTTATTTATTTATTTTTAACACACCCAGGACACATGGGAGCTGCTGGTAATTTGTCACCACTAATGCAAATCCAAAAACAAGCAGATGTTTTCATTTTTCAAAATGCATCATTTATGAGTTGCCACAGCAGATGGCATTAAAACAGCTACTGCTAATGATGCTGTAAAACATTCTTTTCCAAGATAGTAGCTTAAAAAGATTGCCTTTCAGAATAATAATATATAAACCAACCAACCAAACAAACAAACAAACAAACAAACACACAACAACAATAATAATCTTATTATTGCTCATTTGATAACCCTATTTTTTTTTAAACCAATATAAATTTTATTTGAAATTTCTAATCTGATCCCTGAATCTGAATCTGATTTCATACAAAATTAATACCGTTCTAATGAATAAACATTATACTGACTTTACATGAATGATGATGTAAGCAAATCCAGGATGGCTAAACTCACACATTTAATCATTCATAATTTGAGTTGTCTCCTGAGAATTCTTCAAAGAATTCAGATGAAACCATGCTGTTCTACGTGCTGTGCAAAGCTCTCCCTAAAAAAAAAAGTGTACATTACATTTACCTTTCAGTGAGTCTGGGGATGTATAGTATAGAAATGAGCACATTATACTCCTTTAAAACAGAACTGAAATCGCACAACACCATGAACACAGACTTTAGACAACAATGATAATAAAAATCATGCAGATCAGTATTGTACTCCATTGTACACACATGGAATGCATCTAGTGATTGATGATGGCATTTGTGTGTGTGTGCCCACTCCGTCTGGTTATATTGGAGTGTGCATAATGCTTTGGGCTCAATAATCTGAAACAGATGGTGGTTTGTTTGAAGTGCCGTTATTCAGCACTTGGTGTGTTCCTCCTCAGTACCTGAACTATGCAGGATCCAGATATCACACAGAGAACCTAGCATGCAACAGGGACACAGAGGCCAAATAGTGCAACATGACCAAGAACAACATATTAACTAGGAAAATCCAGTACTGTAAAAGTACTTCTGTAAAACTGAGGGGGTAGAATGCATAATCAATACATAACCAATACAGTACAGCACAGTACAATACAATACAATACAGTACAGTACAGTACAATGCAATACAATACAATACAGTATAGTACAATGCAATACAATACAATGCAATACAATACAGTACAATACAATACAGTACAATACAATACAATACAATACAATACAGTACAGTACAATGCAATACAATACAATCCAATACAGTACAATGCAATACAATACAATACAGTACAATGCAATACAATACAATGCAATACAATGCATCAGAATGGAATTGAACAAATCAGAATATAATACAATACAATACAAGACAATACAGCACAGTGGATCAGTATAGAATAGAAGAGAGCAGAATAGAATAGAATATACTGGCATAGACTGGAATATAACATAACAGATCAGAATAGAATAGACTACAATGCTATACAGTACAATAGATCAGAATAGAATTAAATGGATCAGAATAGAAAAGAACAGAATAGAACAGGATAGAAAAAATAGAAAAGAACTAAATAAAATAGAATGGACCACAACAGAACATAAAAAAGAACAGGCCAAATAGACTCGTATAGAATAGAAAACAAAAACAGAACAAATTAGAAGACACCATGGTGCAGAAAATAACAGAACAAAACAAAGTAGAATAGAATAGAATAGATTATTGTCATGTGACTGAGGCTGCTGGAAATTGTTATTAACACATCTTACACATCTCATTTACACTTTGACATGAAAGGAATGTAGTACGAAGACTGATGATGATCATATTCACTGATTGTTTTCAGCACCATTAACTATGCAAGGCAGATCAACTAATGTTTTACGTTTTATGAGATCAGCATTCATCCCTCAGTATATCAGTTTGAATAAAAGGCCTTTAAACCCAATACTGAATAAACTTAATCCATAGATGCAGCACACAGAACCTTGTACAGCATGTTATTCATGGCTTATCCACACCTAGCTCTATGGGCATAAATGAGAAACTACACTGTGACAGCAGAAGGCAGAGGATCCAGAGGAGATTTGGACCCCATTGACGCACCAGATGCAGGGTAATGAAGAATAAAGACATTATCCTTCAGCCGAGAGCACCCAACCTTTCCATCCTTTAACTAAAGCCAAAAACGTTGGCACTGCTGATGGCTGCAGGCAAAGCCCTTAGCTCTGTCCACCGCCTTTGTTTTTCACTGCATGGATCCAACACCAATATGACAGAGTCATTTCATACTCTAGAAAGCATGAAGGATACAGCTGCTGAAGGGCCAGGCCTTTTTTCCGCCCGCTCAATTCGCTCGACAAAACACCTCAGGGATGAATGCTGATCTCATAAAACATAAAACATTAGTTGATCTGCTTTGCATGGTTACTGGTGCTGAAAACAATCAGTGGTTATGATCATCATCACTCTTCATACTGTGTTCCTCCCATGTCACTGTGGGAATGGGATGTGGAAATTGGAGCCGATTTGAAGTTCCATTGGATAAGCTGAGAGAAAGATATATGTTAGTGGAAATAGCCATTTCATTTGATCTGTGGGAATTGTTCAGTAGAGTGTTACATGTTCCCTGTTGTTAAAGAATGAGGAGTTAGAGAGAGACAAAGAGGGATAGATATGGCAGCCAAATTCTCTCTGCAGTGGTGCCACTGCTGTACGCCAAGTCAGTCAGAGTTATCAGAAAGCCCTTTCTGTAGACATAACAACATTTTCCATAATCCGTGTTAAAGAAACGGCTCTAATTACTCAAATAAATGTTTGATTTTGGCTTACTGTGATGTTGCCACAAGGTCACTATTCTGACTGTGTTTTGATTTGCTAAAGCCAATCTTTCTCTCTCTCGTCCCTCTAGGCCACTATAACTGACCTAAGACATCACGCAATTCCTCCAACATGTATAAAACATTGTGAACCTCCAGCTGCTCATCACACCTCAACATACTCAAACTCAGATTCCAAATAATGCATGAGCAATCTGATAAACTGCATGCGTGGTAAGTGGATACAGTCTTGCAGGCGATCTACAAAGAAAAAAAAATTATAAATGACATCTTGTAGAAAGTACGTGGAGGAACTTGAAGGGGTTTTGTGCTGAGGGTATGCTAAATTTTATCAGCAGCTATGGCAACTTTGAATCTCTGAAACCCCTGCAAGAGTAAAACTGCAACAGAAACACATACAAGGATTAGTCATAATATTACAACCACTGACAGGTGACATGAATAACATTGATTATCTCATTACAATGGCACCTGTCAAGGGATATTAGTCAGCAAGTGAACAGGCAGGTCTCGAATTTGATGTGTTGAAAGCAGGAAAAATAGTCAAGCGTAAGGATTTGAGCGACTTTGACAAGGGCTGAATCGTGATGGCTAGACAACTGGCTTAGAGCATCTCCAAAATGGCAGGTCTTGTGGGTTGTTCCTGGTATACAGTGGTTAGTACCTACACCGGTGACAGGGTCATGGGCGCCCAAGGCTCTTTGATGCACATGGGGAGTGAAGGCATGTCAAGCATATCAATACAATACCAATACAAAGCAGTGAGCTGCGTAGGAAAACTATAAAAATATATATATATTCATCAAAATTTAATATTAATACTAAATTAAAGTTTACTAAATAAAAGAAAACATTTTCACAGGTGTTTTTTTCTGTTGCCTCTAACATATGGTGTGCAGATTCAGGAAACAACTGTGAGAGCTTTATGGTGTGGGATTTATTTGGGAAAATTCAAGAATCAGAAGAGGGTAAAATAACAAAAATAAAATAAAATAGGGGTACAAAGGCTTAATGATGTATGATACTATTTGCAAGACTTCATGTTGATAGTACACACAGAGAATATAAAATGGCAAACCGATTAAGAACTAACACAGAACAGGTAAATACAATTTGGGAACAAACCAACCACAATGCAAGGGTGGAGAACAGACCAAAAAAGACACAAAGGCACATGGCATAGTAAACAAAAGCACAAGAAGAACCCAAAACACAGAAGCAGACTGTATTGCATTAGGAATTGTGACACATGCTAAGAAGAGAATTTGTGACAATATTAAGTCATAATGTTGAGAAATTCAACTGAAATTTGAAGATGAAAATGAATAAACTGTTTGAACCAATTTAATACCTTCCCTTCATTTGTATTAATGTTTACCATACTCAGAGTGACTTCACACTGCAGGTGCAAAATGATTCTGTTTGTGTAGACACTACACTACCTACATCTACCTTAAATGTTCCAGAGTGCAAATTTATTGCATTTATTACACACTCCTCAGAAGACCCTGTTAGTTATCAGGTTTGCCTGTTACACATGCAAAACGTTAGTAATTCAGAGCCTCAGAGGAGAACTATAAGAAATGCACTTAAACATATTTCATATATTAGAAGAAAAAAATTAAAAATATCAACTTCCTTAATGAATAATTTCCCTAATGCATCTTCTGGGTCTCATCGCTTTAGATTGTATGGGGAATGTTTTTTTTGTATAAATATAAGTCAAACCTGCATCCTGAGTGATAGCTCAGTAATACAGTGTCAGTAATTCATTGTTGTGCTATATCAGGTCAATGGCTTCAACCTTCACCCACGCCATTTTCCTCTGGTAGTAGAAGAGACACATCAACCACTTCAACACCTATAAAAATGCCATTCAATTTCATCCTGCTATCTGGGGTCACAAAAAGTGACATCAGTAATCCATAGACACATTTTCTTTAATCACTAGCTGCAGTGTGACAGTATAGTCGTTCCACTAAACAACTTGACCTGAAAAAAATAAAATAAATAAAAAATCTAATAATAAACTTGTCCTGATCATAAAAATAAACTGACCAATACCCAGCCCCTGCTATTTCAGTCAGCCAAAATAATTCATAATTTCTCTCATTGGTGTCAATAATTTTGCATCCACAATTATTGACACCAAAGAAATTTTTTAAATAAATGGAAAAAATTAAATAAAAATCCATCCCATCCATTTTCTGTACCACTTATCCTATATAGAGTTGCAAGGGAGCCTGGAGCCTATCCCAGAGGACTTGGGGCACAAGGCGGGAGACAACCTGGATGGGGTGCCAACCTATCGCAGGGCACAATCATACACATATTCACACACCTATTCACACACTACGGACAATTTAGACATGCCAATGAGCCTACAACACATGTTTTTGGACAGGGAGAAGAAACCGAAGTACCCGGAAGAAACCCCCGAAGCACGGGTAGAAAAATGCAAACGCTAACTTGAACCCCAAACCTAATGGTGTGAGATAAACATACTATTTGATATATTATTTTTCATTTGCTCTCAGTCCCCAGGACATCCCTTTGTAAAACCCCATTGTCATCAATTACCATCAGAAAAACAAAGATCTTTCAACACGAAAGAGGCAGGTTAGAGTTAGGGTTAGGATAATCAGGCAATTAATATTGAAGAAAACAAATAAGCAGTTAAAAATGAACACAGTTAGGATTATAACAAAACGATTCACATCTCCACTAGGAATTGGACCTGAGCAAACAATGAATATGATGGTGAAGGAGGAAAAAAAGAGTACAAAGATCAGAGTTTTAGTTTAAATAAAGGAATTAAATCTGTATATGTTTCTGTATAAGCACTGGGTTACTGATCATATGGTTGGAGGTTCAAGCCCCAGTATGACCATGCTGCCACTGTTAGACCCTTGAGCAAAGTCCTTAACCCTCTCTTCTCCAGGGGCCCGTATCATGGCTGACCATGTGCTCTGACCCCAACTTCCTATGAAGCTGGGATATGTGAAGAAAATTTCACTGTGCTGTATATGTGATAAATAAAGGATTCTTCTTGTTATTATGTATAATGCTAATTTTCATGAGGGGTGCCAGTAATTATGGAGGCCACTGATCATGCTTACAGTTATTAAAAATTGGTGTGAGCATGGTCTCATGTTTGCAAATTTATACTTGTCATGACTAACTCCATACATAATGTTAGAATATAAAGATTAGGGTTAGGGGCGGGTTAGAATTCATACAATTGGTTATGATGTCATTTGCATGAAATCTCAGTGACAGTGCATACTGAAAATCCATACTGAGACCTGTGTTTGTGCAATGGAGCTTTAACCCTGTGTCCTATAGAGTTCAGCTGAGGAATGTTGAAGAAAGTGCTTGGCCCTGACTAATTAGCCCGTCTATGCTCCTCTCCATCCATATAGCTGCTGAACTCTCTGTTTACTCACACTAAAAATAAGAGATTGGCCATAAACATGCCAACCTCCTGCATGTCAGTTGAAATAGAGACGCAGAGAACGACAGAGCTCGTGTGTTACAGACCACACGGACTGGATATCCAGTCAGGTTCCTGGGAAAGAGAGCTGCTGTTGTCTACACACCCAGAGAAGAGTGTGAGTAAGCTGGAATTTTCACAAGGGTGAATTGCAGAAGATTTATCACTTCCCGGTACATCTAAATTAAATTTGTATTAACACTGTAAAGCTTAAGCTTTTTACAGGCTCATTTATGGTGAGAGTTATTGTTACAGATATGGCAAACTGATAAGTGTGGATCAGATCATCTTCTAGCAGCTGGCATGAATTTAGTAGTACTGTTTCTTTATTTTTCAGGTATTGAAATTATCATTGGAAGACTAATTTAAAAAAATATTGATACATAAATAAAAAATACATAAAAAAAGGTATTAATTACATAGGATTTTTCTCATAGCTCATAATCACATAATAAGTCATATAGAAAGATTCTTTGCACTAATTCCTAGGCCACTTTAACATTATTGTAGGGGCATGGTGGCTTAGTGGTTAGCATGTTTGCCTGGCACCTCCAGGTTGGGGGTTTGATTCCCACCTCTGCCCTATGTGTGTGTAGTTGCATTTTCTCCCCATGTGAGATTTGGGGGTTTCCTCCAGGTACTCCAGCTTCCTCCCCAAGTCTACATGCATTGTAGGCTGATTGGCATTTCCAAATTGTCCGGAGTGTGTGTGTGATTGTACCCTGCAACGGATTGGCACTCCCCAATCCCTGTGTAGGATTAGCGGTACAGAAAATGGATGGATAAATAAATAAATAAAAGTTCTGAGAGAATTTGTTGATTTTGGAATTTGCAAAATAGCACATTTTATTTTTAAATTATTTACTTAATCTAACATTTAATCTAATTTGAATAATGATATATTCGATGTTTAATATATTTTTAAAAATAAAAATGTAATATAAACATTTTTTATGATGTATTCACTCAGCATGTTTAAGTGTCGTATTAATTTAAAAAGCCTTTTAGAATGTAATACATGGTCTTAAAGATACTTCAGATACCGTTCATGCCAAACAATTTTTTAAACAAAGCAGTAATAATAAAAAGCTCTGAAGGCTTATCCATTTGTTTTAAGAAATCTAAACTGCATTTTAAATATGTGGCTTAATTCACTGTATCATGTATCCTGTTATGGATACTCTCTGACTGATGTGGAGTTAGAGCTGACCATCAGCTGTGAAAGTAGCCCCGACTGTAGATGTGACAAAATGCTACTTTACAGCCACTCAGACACATGCATAACATTTAAATGTAAAAGCAGAGCGAGTGCTTCTAAGAGTCAGGCTGGCTGGAGTTTCAGCTACAGTGGTGTGAAAGGGGAAAGAGGCACGTACGTCTGCAGGAGCTGGGGATAGTCTTACAGACCACACGGCCAGCGGGCACCTCTTTAATTCAACATGCATGTGTCTCATACACTCACTCACTTACCAAAACTGGGCCATGGGCAATACAGTCAGTCTCACTCTTACCCCTCTGACTTTCCTGTGACTTTTTATTTGGAAGATAAGTTTGTGTCAGGTTGATTAATGAATTTTGTGATTGTGCATGTTCTGTAAAACATCTCTTTTTGGTGCTATTTGATTTTAGGTGTTTGTTATTTTTATACCGTTGGGGGAAGTCTATAGCCACAATTGTAGCACTTATATCAAATTCTGGATGGCAGTAACTGAACTCAGTGAACTCAGCAGACATTCAGCAGAATCAATACATCACTACACAAAACAAACTTTATCTATTATACTTTAAAATTATATATATTGCTCAGTTCCTCCCATGTGGAATTGTGAATGATTGTCCATGGACCTCGTTACAGAAATTTGAAGTTTGCATAGTATCTTACTTTTAGTCAGGGAGGAAAAAGCAGACAAAAAATATACTATAACTACTATAATACTATAATTTCCACACTAAATACATCAAAAGCAAATAATTTCAGCCAAAATTCGAAATCAGGTCATTTCCCCCTATATGTTTTCACATACAGTAACAATATGCACAACTGAATGTACTGGATATGAATAATTTAAGGGTTAAGGATGGGGTTAGGAATGGAGTTACCATTTGTATTTTAAAATACGAAGAGGACAATGAATACAGAGCATGAGTCTAATATTTTGGTCTGATATTTTAAATGGTAAATGGTCTCCATTATGTAGCGCTTTTATCCAAAGCGCTTTACACTGTGTCTCATTCACCCATTCACACACCAATGGTAGCAGAACTGCTATGCAAGGCGTTAGCTTGCCATTGGGAGCAAGTTGGGGTTCAGTGTCTTGCCCAAGCACACTTCGCCATGTGGAGTCATGTGGGTCTGGAATCAACCCCCAACTCTACGATTAGTGGACAACCCGCTCTACCACCACAGCGCTGTTACATTCCTGAATCTGATTGATCTGAAGGTGTTGATTAATTTTCTATAACAGCAGCTCTGACAATAGTTCCTGCTGCATGGTTTATATTAATGCACTTGATGTAATATGTTATAGTTTCCTTGTGGGGACTTACTGTACTGTATATGGTAGACACTCCACATAAACAAATTTAAAAAAGAGAGAGATTGTAATTGTTGACAAGGTTATGTTTTCTTTGACTGAGGATTTTGGAAGGAGTATCCAGTTTTTAGCACAGTCAGAGGTAAAGCTATAACGTTAAGTTATCTTAACTTTAACTTTTTAAGTATTCAGGATGGACAACTTTGTGATTTCTAACTTTTCAATAACAGGACAAGCTACATTTTTTTTTGTCTTATTAACTTATTAACTAGGAAAAAGGGGCAGGTGAAGGCAAGACTGTTATAGTATCTGAATGTAAAAAATGGTCGTACTACATATAAAAACAGACAAGCATGTTAAGCAATATACAACAAGCAAAAAAGCGAGCAAGCACTCCAGCTGTCTGAAATCGTGCAGTGGAAGGAGGAGAAGCTCGGTCCAATGCAAACACACGCTGGTTAGATAAACACTCAGAGCTGCTGTCCTTCTCAAGAAGAGCATCTCAAGCTGAACACACGGGGTTATCTGATCCTTTCAAAGACACACTCCTCTCTTCAGAGACCATGGAGGACCCGGACACATCATCTCCACCCTGTCTCAACAGCTGGTGTCTCATTTCCTCTAGACACATCCAAACATGCATGCGTTTTAACTTTCATCAAGCCTTATTGCTGCCATGCATGTACTGACTTGTGGTCTTGCCCTGATGCGGAAGTGTCACTAAAAACGCAACATCCTGCAAGGAAATAAAACACCTGGTGGTCTTGAATCTAACACAATGTGCCGCAGTGGGGAAACTCTAATACAGAATTTAATACTGATAAACTCTGTTGGTCCTCATGCAAAGGGTTTTTTCTGTCTGTTCTTATCCTCGACCTCATCGATCTGCACTGTTTTCATTTTCTCTACAGAGGGCAAAACCAAACTCAAACTCTCTGGCAGGGACTCGCTGTTCATTTAAACATGAACATGCTGTTTTGTTGTGATTTCTCTTGGAAGGCTCAACTGTGTAATAACACACTTTTGTTCCTGGGATGAAGGTTTAGGCAGGAACATTGTTGTTGTAGAGAACAGGACTGTTTTGTTGATTGACCCTTAACTGACACTGTAAAGTTTTGAAATGCACTTGCATTTATATTGATCATCCTGACACTGGTTCTACGGATATTACTCCTAGTTAGCGAAATTATAAAAAGGTTTTTGCAAACACTATTGGAAATTCAGCTTGTGGCCATACCTTGTGTATGTGTGTGGGCTCTCTGGCTATTTAATAATGAGTAATGGGCATATAGAATAACACAGTGAGCAGTAGTCTGGCTGGGAGCTGGTAATGAATATGTTTTTGATGCTCACACATCCAGTAGATCATCCTGCCAAGACTCATCTTCATGGGGGTATATACCCATGGTAAGGGGTTCAATATGTCAGCGATGCCAGATTATATTACCTTGGAGTATGACTGAAATGCCAAAAAGAACTTGAGGTTATGACAAAGCAAAAGAAACAAAGAGCTCTGAATTGGTTATTTATTAAACCAAAGGAACAGCTTGTAGTTTTCCAAACTAAACAACATTTGAAAAGTAAATTATGAGTTCAAGCCCATAAATATAAACTCAGCTCTTAACATGTGCAAACAAGTGAAGATCCTGAGAGCTTTCTTCGGTTTTTTGCATCATTTTTCATCACACAGATGACACAACAATGATATATCCATTCTGGCATATACAACTGTATAATTTGCTCAAATGTGATAAAGTGATCTTACAACAATTTTTTTTTTGTCTGTAGCATCTAGATACCATTTTAACACCCACACTGTCTGTATCCTTATTAAGGACTCCTAGTGAAAAGATAGATAGCTTGCAAACTAGCTTGCCAAGTTCTATTTTTCTTTCTGACTTAATCCTCAGACACCTGACCTTGGACTTGGCTACAGGAGGAAACATGCAATTTATCATTGAACTTAGTTGCTTACGACAGAATAATTTAACCTTAGGTATAGTTTGCAAGTAATATATATGACTGAAATAGATATGGACTAAGAATTTTGATTGCAGCAGACAGATAAATGAACATCAGAAAAATAGAACAATCAAATCAAAAACAGAAAAAATGTAAAAACAAACAAACAAACAAAAAATAACAAAAAACCCCAAACAGAAATAACAAACAGAAAAACCAGTGAAACGTCAAAAAGATAGGTGGTGAATGAACTGGTATAAGTACACAGAAATAAATGAGGGTAACAGGAAACAGGTGAGCTAGATAGGCATGTGAGAGCGAACTAACATCTGGTCTGGAATGGATTGGATGGACTCCTGGATTACCAGTGGACTCAGATGTAACAGCTAGTTTGTCTACTACAACTGACAATTCCTATTTAATGTTGCTTAGATAATGTTGTAGAAGTTAAATCCAGTGCTAAATTTCTTGAAAACTTTACCTAAACCACCATGTACATGCATTGGACTGATGCTCATCTCATTCAAGTCCAAGCTTTCACTTGCTTTAGTATACTTGTTCATTTGCTTTAGTATATTTGGTATGCTTTGACTATTATTTATTCTCTTAATGGGCATAATTTATCAAGCTTATTCATAAATCTTTTACAGGAGCAGCCAAGAAATGTGGTATTCATGAAAATTGAGCTAGTTCAGGAAAATGTTCATATTGTGTGATAGCTCCTTAGTTTATAAGGAGACTCACTAATGTAAACCTTTCTACAGTTACACTACACGTTTCAAATGACATTACTGACATTAGTATTTTATCATATTCTTTATTTAAACACATTCTTCGTGCATTTCTTCTATTTTTTATTTTTTTTACTTTACTTATTACCTTATGTCTATATATGTAAGGGATAATCCACGGAATTAAATTTGTTTAATGCACACCTACCTGTGGATTATCCCACTTATACCATGGCCACTTGCCAGCACTGACAAGTTACAGCTGATTGCATTGATGTTTGAATTTGACATTTGACTGAAAGGATAAAAATAACGGTTACTTTCCGTTAGTTATTATATCTACGGGACGTTAGAGCTAGAATTCTGCCTGCTCTAAAGCATACACAGAGATAAAGTAGTGGAATAAAATTACATTTATTTCACTAGATTATAATTCATAGTTATATATAGACACACACAACTTTACAAAAAGATTGATAAATAAGGCCCATTATGTAGAGTAGTTTTTAATAATAATAACATTGATTGAGATTTATGAGACATACCTAAAACTAATAAGTTCTACAAAGAAACAAAAAATTCTGATAATTGGACACTAGTAATAATACTAGTAAAGATATTGATATGAAATTTCCCAAAATATCCCTTCTTGTTATATGGGATGCTAAAATAACAGTACAGTAACTTCTATGTACTGTATGTAGTGTTTTAATTAGAATATACATAGTTATGGTTTATGCCATTAAAGTGGTTTAACAGAGCTTTGGGGACAGTGTAATTAATAATCCTGAGCTGACTGGTTTCAGTGTGTGTAACTCTAGCAGCACCATACAGCTTGTGTGACAGAGCTATTCCCATCACACAGTTTCCGAGGACACATTGGCTGTGTGTGAACATGAGCTGGCATATTGGACACGATATAAACAGATTTATGAAACACATTTGGAATATTGCAAATGATTTGACTGACTTGCTATGACTTTTTCGTATTGCACATTATACTGTATATCAAGATTTGTGAAAACCCAATCTTTCATCCATTCATTGTTTTTGTATGTTAAGCTCTTTAATAAACTATCAGGAGTCTATACAGCATGTTTATGTTGTGTAGAATGTTCTCTAAGGGATTCTGTTCATGGAATGCTTTTTCCATTACGGCTGCTGTGGGTCTCGCTCTCTGCGGCTTTTGTATGAATGTTTTGCTCATGTAATGGGAATAAAAATAACTTGAAAATCAAAAATACATGATTTTTTAAGATTTTTATATTATGACTTCTACATTATCGAGTCAGTACAAAAACATTTTAGATTTCCAAACATTAGATTTCCAGCACAAAATTAAATGTTACAGAAAAATGTTTGTATGTCAGTAAAGAATGTTATGTAAGAGACACTTTTCAGACAAAAAATATAATGAAGGCTGTTGGGTTTTGCTGCAAATATAAGAAGCAAGTGCGACAGTACCGTGGCTGGTTCTGCAAGATCCTCGATAAAACTTACAGCTCATTTCCTTATAAAACTGCACTAATTGTATCTATTAAATTTTTTTTAAGCAAATAAAGATTACTTTCTAAGCAATGTTTTTGACCGGTTCTTTCTGACTGAAAAATGATCAAACAGATCAAGAAGACACAGCTAAGTAGTTTTTGAGCTCAATACCTCAGTAGTTTACAATAAGATACTCCGTAAACCACAATATACAGCATTAAAACGATATTGCTTAATTGCTATTAACTATGCATGTGTGAAACAGGTAGTGGTTATATATGTATGTCAATAAAACACAACAGTGCATGCTGTTATAGGAAAATCAACAATAGGGTGTTGTGATGTAAAATGATGCAAAGTGGAGTTACTGTTACCTCAATGAAGTTGACTATTTTCTAATAACTACACATCCTGAAGTGTCTCCATACTTTGTTTACACAATAACACATCATACTTATTATTCAGGAGCATCTGACTTAATGTTTCAGAACATGAGTATGAATGTAAACCTGTCAGAGCTGTGCTGTTATAGAAAACTAATCAACACACGTTAACCAATCAGAATTGAGAATTCAGTGCTGTGGTATACGATGTATTTTCCCATATTGTATAATCCTTTCTTGTTTCTTCAGATGCCCTTGGAGTTTCCTCTCTTGATCCCTAGAGGTGAAGAGTAAGTTTTTAATGATGATGTGCGGCAGTGGGAACCCCAGCAGTGTAAAACTGGAGAGGCCCATGGGGAAAGTGTTTTCTGGACTTCATCTGCACTCCCTCAGATTGGGTTTCAGTGGCTGTGCTTAGGATCTCGCCTCAGAAAACCGGCTACGACGGACAAAGGTGCGGTTGCTTCCAAAGGACAAGAGTTCCAAGGAGCTTTTTGTTGTGCTTCTAAGTTCTGTTGGGCTGCAGATGTTGGTGGCAGCATTTGACGAGCTCTGATGAAAATACACATAAGCACAGGATATGGGGAGAATGGTCAATGTCACAGGAACACACTGTGAACGTTCCAATGCACTCAGCCGATGAGGAGAAGGAGGAGGTCATTGTGCTGCTTTTCCTCTGATTCAGTGAACTGCATCCAAACTGATTGTCCAGTCCAGGTGCATGTGGACAATGTATCTGTGCGTACTCTGTCCTGTGTATTTTAATACTTCTCTTGTGAAAATCAGTTCATAAAATGGAAAATCTCAGCTCATTTATGTAGGTAATGCAGTAATCATTTGTATATAAATATTAGAAAGATATGACACACTGGACATTTGTAGTATTTATGAAGAATTTAATGTTTGTTTTGTTTTTATAGATAATAAACATCATCATATCATTATGCTGCCACAATTTATTAAATTGCTTACCTCTTAATACTGGCATGGTCAAGAATTTCCTTTTATGTATTCAATTGCAGCTTTGCTCTCATTTTGCTATTTTTTCCATACCAAACCATTTTGTAGGTCCTGAGCATGTGTTATGTACTCTCACTCTACAATGCGCATTTTGAACATTTCCTGTAGTTAATATTTAGTATTTAAATGTGTGGGTTTTTTTTTGTTAAAGTGGTCCACATCCGTGTTTGACTGGAACTGTTCAGAGACCTACATTTTCAGATGAACCACAGATCAGACTGTGGACATGTCTCGTAATGGATCTTTCCCACATGTGAACCTTGCACATCTCTTCTTCAACAGTTCAATTACTTGTAGTTTGATAGTTTTCATCACTCAGCTAACCGTTTCCCAAGACACAGTTTCCACTTGTCTGAAATAGCAAATGACCAACTGCAGACATCTAGTGGGAGACACTGGAGAAAATAATGTTACAACAAAAAGACCCTGTACAAAAAAAGAGCAATCTCACCCTCGAATGCGCTGGTGGAAAGTCTAGCTTCATGCTAAATTGTTGAATAACCTTTTAAAAACAGGATGCAGTGAACTTCAGAGGTTTATTTCATCCAGGCACTATAGTATCTTAATTATTGTCAAAGATTAAAGTTGTTGTCTGAACATGTTTCTCTTTTCTTTTAGTAATCCCCCATTCAGAAAGGGCTGTAGAAGTATTTAAACTGGGGAAGTATTTCCACAAAGACTTCATGGTCCAATGGTGGTGTTGTATTTGAAAAAAAAAAGTTTTTCTTATTAGATAAAATCTAATGCACAGAAGTCCATACACTGCAAAAAAAAAAAAAAAAAAAAAAAAAAGTTAAGAGTTATAAAAGAGTTAGTTTTTGATATATAGCCTAGATTTTACCTAGAACCCTTTCCTTAAAGGAACCTTGTGGTGTACAGTTGTTCTTCACGGGTTTGTCCACAGGGAAAAACTGAAGAACCTTTGAGAATCCAATGACACACCAATAGCCAAATGGCAAGATTATGATAGTTTTGGCTCACAAAATGTACAATATACAGTACATGAGACAGTGGATGTGAGGAAAATTTGAGACTCGGAAAAGAATCTTACTAAACTATGTTTCGCATTTACCCTGCCTCTTGCTTTAATCCAAACGTGTTAAACTCAAGGTTTGAACTTACAACCCCAATTCTGAAAAAATTGGGACAGTATGGAAAATGCAAAAAAACTAACAACAAGAGTCATTTGTAAATTCAGTTCACCCTGTACTATATTGAAAACACATTATTAACACATTATTTGATGTTTTACTTTGTGAATTTAATTTACTTTTTGAAAATATACACTCATTTCAAATCTGATGACTGCAATGCACTCCAAAAAAGTTGAGACAGTCGACTGTTTACCACTGTGTACCATCACCTTTTCTTATAAGTGTTTGGGCACTAAAGACACCAGTTGTTTAAGTTTAGCAAGTGGAATTTCCCCCCATTCATCCATTATGCATTTCTTCAGCAGTACGGGGCCTTCATTGCGCCACGCATTCTCAATCGAAGACAGGTCAGGACTGCATGCAGGCCATGCTAGCACACACACTCTCTGCTTAAGCAACCATGTGCTTGTAATCCAGGCAGAATGTGGTTTGGCATTGTCCTGCTCTGGATGGCAGCATATTACATTTACAGATGCCCTTATCCAGAGCGACTTATATTTATCTTATTTATACAACTGAGGGTTAAGGGCCTTGCCCATGGGCCCAACAGTGGTAGCTTGACAGTGCTGGGGTTTTGAACTCCTGACCTTCTGATCAGTAGCCCAGAGCCTTTAACCACTGAGCCTCCATTGCCCAGCATATGTTGCACAAAAATGTGTACGTATCTTTCTGCATTAATGGTTCCCTCACAGATGTGCAAGTTACCCATGCCATGGGCACTGACACACATCCATACCATGACAGAATCTGGCTTTTGGACCTGACGCTGATAACAGCTTGGATAGTCCTTTTCCTCTTTGGCCCAGAGAACACGACAGCTGTTTTGTCCAAAAACTATTTGAAATATTGACTTGTTGGATCACAAAACATGATTCCACTGTGCTACTGTCCATCTCAGATGAGGCCAAGCCAAGAGAAGTCGGCGGCACTTCTGGACAGTGTTGATGTATGGCTTCTGCTTTGCATATTAAAGCCTTAACTTGCATCTGTGGGTGCAGCGACAAATGGTGTTGCTGACAAAGGTTTATCAAAGTATTCCCAAACCCATGTCAGGATATCCATTACAGACTCATGATGGTTTTTAAGACAGTGGCGTCTGAGGGATCGGAGATCACGTGCATTCAGAAGTGGTTTTTGGCCTTGCCCTTTACGCACCGAGATTTGAGCAGATTCCTTGAATCTTTTAATTATATTCTGCACTGTAGAAGGTCAAATGGCCAAAATCCTATCGATTTTTCTTTGGGGAATGTTATTCTCAAAGTGTTGGATTATTCGCTGACACATCTGTTGGCAGATTGGCGAGCCTCGACCCATCCTTGCTCTTGAAGGACTAGGTCTTTTTTGGAGGCTCCTTATATACTATTATTAGATGATTGCCTAACCTGTTTCACATCACCTTCTTATTTCAACTTGTCACATCGCTATTAGTCCTACATTGACCCTGTCACAACTTTTTTGGAAGATGTTGCATGCATCGGTTTCAAAATAAATATTTACCTTCAAAAAGCTATGCAGTTGATTATGTAAAACATCAAATACCTTGTTTTTATATGTTTAAATACAAGTCAAAGTACATTTACAAATCACACCTCTTTGTTTTATTAGAATTTTCCATACTGTCCCAACTTTTTCGGAATTGGGGTTGTACAAAAAATAATATTGAATAATATACAGCTCATAGTGCCAACTACTCAACATTTTCACACTATCTAGAATTCACAGCAGACCAGTACTAATCAGAGCACATGGGCTCACATCTTACTGGGCTGAAACACTGGATAAAATCTGTGCTTATCTGTTGCATTTAATGCAAGTCTGAAAAAATTATCCAGAAAAACATCAGGTGTTAGTGTGATTCAGTGATTGACTCCAAATCTAAAATAACGTGGGGAAAAACAAAGAATTGTTGATAGATTGTGAAAACAAAGAATGGTAATCCTGTGTCACATATTATTACATATTACTGTGTTATTATATTTGGAAAACAGATATACATTAAAAAACACCCTTTATTTTGTTAAATGTTATCATAATAATAATTATTATTTTAATAAATGTTACCACCCAGGCATAATAGTTCATGAAGTTAAGTAGAATACTTTCTGTTAGCCCTAATCTGAGTTTGACCCCCCGTCCCCTGCTTTAACCATTAGTATGAGTTGACTCCTGCAAGTTCTTACTGATTTGCAATTTTGCACACATGCTGGTCTGATCATGTATTACAAATATTAGTTGTTATAACCAGCCCTCCCCCCTAGTGCATAGTTGCATGCTTAAGCTCATACCTTGGCTGCTTCTATTGATCCTTCCCTCCTAGTTTCTCCTCTAAGTACTAATGACCCGAAAACTCTTACGATAATGTTATGCCCTTTCCTTCCCCCTCACTTTTCTCTCCCACACACTCCAGCCTGATGGTTTTACCACTTGTGCCATTGCCGTTTCTCTAGGCTGACAGAGAGAACACTGTTTCGCTGTCTGCATAAATCAATGCCACAGCAAATGGTTCAGAGCGAGTCACCTAAACACTTGTAGAAGTCAGTAGCTTTTTCCTTCCCGCTCTTTTTTTGGGGGGAACAGGTGAGGCATTTTGCTCCAGGCCTGTCTCAGAGATTGAAGAGGAAGGCAAGAGGGGGTTGGGTGGGGGTATGTTTCAGACTTTGCTGTGAATTACATATCGTAAATGAGGTGTGTTCACACATCATTTGTTAAAATGATTTACGAACGCTCCTGATGTGGAGGAAATCAGACTGAAAGGTGGATGAAGTGTAAACTCTACTGTTTCACACTATTTATAAATGGATAGCGAGTGATGTTAGGGTTGGTAATGAGAACACGTATGTGCTGAATCAGAGAGAGAGAAACAGAGAGAGAGAGAAATAAATAGTTAGCTCCGGCTGTTAACTGCTGCCACCTGTGAACAATACAGCTGTGTGTGTATGTGTGTGTGTGTGTGTGTGTGTGAGGTTGGAGGGTGGGGGATGGGGGGCAGCTTAGAGGTGGGGTTGGGGGTGGAATAGGGTTGAGGTGATGAGCCTCCCTCTTATCTCTATCCCAATGTAAGCTATTCATCTTCTCATTGTCTAAAAACTTCATTGTGCATCAATTAGAAGTGTAACTGAATATGTAGACATTATTTGGTATGAACAAATAATGTTTTCTAAACATACATAAATACTGATACAGATAGGACACACACTATCTATTGTTTTTTTGGTTGTTTTTTTTAGAAAGCTTGCCAGGAAGATTCCCTTGCCATCTAGTTGAGATTAGAGTTGTCCATACTGACTGGGATACCATGATCATGCATGTGTGAAAGGTCAGATATGAAGCTTGCATGAAGAAGACACTTTCACTTATTGATCAGTTCACCCCAAATGTCCCCCAAACATACATTCACACCTTGGGGCAATAACAAATCCATGTACTGTACTGGTGTGTCTCTGGGCAGTGGAGAACCCAGAGGACACCGACACAAAACCGAGGAGAACATGCTGAGAAATTCCACACAGACAGTAACACAAGCTTGGATCAAACATGTGCTTTGTGATTGATGTGATAATCACTATACCACACTTTTTTACTCCCATCTGTATTTTATCCTTTCCACCTCACCGCTTTTATGCAAGCATACAAAAAAAAAAAAAAAAAACAGCATGTGACCTTATACACTTTGCTTATACCATAGGTGAGGACATTAATAAGACTGAGTAGCTCATAACAGTGAAGACTGAATCTTATAAGCTGAATGGAATCTCTGAAATGAGCTTTACTTTGGAATAGCAACCTGATACACATTAACACCAACCTCTGAACTCTCAGCTGAATGTATGGACACAGGTCTTATCCATCAAGTCTTTATGCATCACGTCATGTCCACCTTTACAACAAATGCAGATAATGTAATGGCTGTAATAAACATCTTGAATTAAAATACTCGCTTGGCATCCAGCAGTGGTCTGGATGTTTGGTTTGTGTTTGCTTGCAGTACAGGCTGGCATGGTAGGATTAGATTTCTACCATTCTACCTGTGAGCATGAGAATGTGTGTTCTCATAGATTGAAGCTGAAGTTGCATCTGGACACACTGTTATCCTTTTACTATGACCAATTGCACCTACTCTTCATTCGTCCTCTTCATTCGTCTTCATCTCTCTCTCTCAGTCGTCCATGTTATTTTCCAATCAATCACCAAATGCTCTCTCTCTCTCTCTCTCTCTCTCTCTCTCTCTCTCTCTCACACACACACACACACACACACACAAACACACACTTTGTCAATCATACACTTCTGCCCATTACAAATAATCCCTCACCTGATCACTCTCATGTGGGGACAAAAATCTTGGAATTTTTTTTTTGGGGGGGGGGGGGGGTTGCTTCCTAAAGCGGTTCCATCAAGTCCCTCCATCACAGGGGAGCCTGGAGCCTGTCCCATGGAACTCGGGGCACAAGGTGGAGGACATCATGGACGGGGTGCCAACTCATTGCAGGGCACAATCGCATACACATTCACACACTATGGAGAGTTGGAAAATGCAAATCAGCCTACAACGCACATTTTTGGACAGAGTACCCAGAGGAAACCCACGAAGCAAGGGGAGAACATGCAAACTCATGCAAAAATTAAAGCTTCTGAATGACATTTTGTCATATGCTTTATTGGCTCTGCTACAGTACTGAGTTCAGTCCTCTGAAATAATTTGCTGGGTCTGCAACCGAACCATGGCCAGCCAGTTGAAAACCCCTACAATAGACTATATTATACAATAAACTATACAACTCTACACAACAAACTCTATTGCACAGTAATATTTGGATAATGTAGGCTCTGTTATTTGTACTGAGCAGGAGTAGGAACATTTAAAGTGGCTTAGGAATTTGTTAAATATTTTGCCTCTCAGTCTAGACAATAGAGTGCAGTGAGTAGAGTATTTAGGGTAAGCATAGTGAATTGAAAT